>NC_061821.1:32799019-32811519 GCF_019202785.1 Penaeus chinensis | reverse complement strand
AATAATAATAATAATAGCAATAACAAAAATAACAACAACAACAACAATAATAGTAATAATAATGATAATAATAGTAATGATAATAATTATAATAACAATAATAATTATTACAATGATGCTGATAATAATGATGAATATTACTGTTATGATGGTCATTAACTTTATCTTTATTTTCATTATTATATTTAAAATTATTACTCTTATAAATATCATTCTTCTCCTTATTATATTTATTATCCTTTTATCATTATTATTATTATGTTTATCATTATTATTAACATTATTATTTTCATTATCATTACTTCTATTACTTTTATTTCTGTTATTGTTATTGTTGTTATAATTTTTATTTTTATCCTCATCATCATTATGATTATCATTATTATCATTATAACTGCTATTATTATTATCATTATTATTATTATTATTGTTATTATTATTATTGTTAGTATTATTATTATTATCATTATTATTATTGGTATTATTATTAGTAGTAGTATATTATTACTATGATCATTATTATTATTATCATCATCATCATTACTACCATTATCATTATCATTATTGTAATTTTCATTACTATCAATATCATTATAACTATTATCACCATCATTATTATTGTTATTATTATGATTATGATTATTATCACCATTTTCATTATCATAATCATCATATCCATCATCATTATCATCAAGGGAAATTTTAATAATCTTTTCTCTGCCTTTTTTTTTGTGTGTCTTTGTGTATCTATGAATGTGTTTGCGTCTGTCTCGTCCAGATTGTCTGTCTGTCAGTCTCCCTTTTTCACTTGGGCATTTATTGCTTGTCCTCCACTTTCCTCCCGCAGTTCAGAAAAGGCGCAGCCGAGAATCAGGCCGAAGGACACCTGGTCGCAGGAGGCACTAACACGTTAAGGGCAGAAGGGAGGGAGGGAGGGAGGGATGGGAGGGAGAGATCAGAGGGCCATGGGAAGAGGAGCGGCCTTCAGCTCTTTGTGGTGGCACAGTGCCGCCCGCAGAGGCACTAAGAGGCAGTAATTTGGCGCTAGGATAAGAGAAGGGAGGCGGTGCCTTAGATGTCGACGACCAAGGACGGGAAAGAAAACACATAAACATGAATAATGACAATAATATAACAGTACTAATAAAATCCTTGTGACGGTCACCTGCGCCTTCGTACGATTCACATTTGACCATTGACGTTACAACAACAGTAATAATAGTATACGGCAAAGTTTCGGCAAAAACAGTAACCAACTTCATGAAAGAAAACGGCCCAGCATAGCATAACCATAAATAAATTTGTGACTGCGATATTAAAAGCGTAATACTCACTCCCAAAAGTAACATCTTACTAAATCCAATAACTTTAACCCGATATTCCTAAATAAAATGATGACAAATATAGTAACAGACATCGACAACGTTAACAATTATATTGAAACGAACAAAATTACCAACGGCAGAAATATTGATAATTTGACATGACAGAAAGTATGAATAATGGCATAAACACCGTCGGTATTATCAGCAATGAAGATGATTATGATAATAAGTATGATAATAATGTAGACTTTAGGATTATGATCATGATAACAGCATTAACGATAATTGTGATAGCAAGAATTATAACGCTAAAATGATAATAATAAGAATGGTAATAATAGCAACAATACTAAACAATAATGATAATAATGATAATAATAATAATGAAAATAATAATAATAATAATAATAATATTGAAAATGATAATAGCGACGAAATAATAATAATATTGAAAATGATAATAGCGACGAAATAATAATAATATTGAAAATGATAATAGCGACGAAATAATAATAATATTGAAAATGATAATAGCGACGAAATAATAATAATATTGAAAATGATAATAGCGACGAAATAATAATAATATTGAAAATGATAATAGCGACGAAATAATAATAATATTGAAAATTATAATAGCGACGAAATAATAATAATATAATAACTTGAAAAAAACTTGAAAATAACTTGAAAAAAAAAATTTGGTGATAGTAAATGTAACAACAACAACAGCAATAACAACAATGATGATAATAATAATGATAATAATAATAATAATAATAATAATAGCAATAATAATAGTAATAATAATGACGATGATGATGATGATGATGATAATAATAATAATAATAATAATAATAATAATAATAATAATAATAATAATAATGATAATAATAATAATAATAATAATAATGGTAATAATTGTAACAAAAATTAATTATACTGATAATAATTATAATAATAATGATAATAATAGTATAATAATAATAATAAAAAATCACAGTGATAATAAAAACAATGATGCTGATAAAAGTAATAATTGTAATAATGATATCACTAGAATAGCAAGGCTGATAATAATAATAATAATAATAATAAAGATCGCAATAAAAACAATAAAAAAAACAATGATAACAGTAACAATGGTAATAACGATGATAGATATTGATAAGGATAAAAGCCATAACAACGATTGATAATAAATACAACAACAACAACAACAATAACAACAGAAATAACACTACCACTACTCCTATTACAGGCCTATTAATTATCGCTTTAATTCTAATTCTAGAAATAAATCTGGTAACACCATCGCTGTTATCTTTCTCTTCTGCGAAATCAGTAATAACGATAATGATATAAAAACGCGATAATAATAACAGTAATAATAATAATAGTAATAGTAATAATGATGATGATAATAATTAGGATGATGATAATAAAAAAGTGATGATAAGAAATAATAATAATGACAAAAGCAATAGCAAAAATAATAATATTGCTAGTAAAATGAACAACAAAAACATAAAAGATAATAACAACGATGATGATGATGATGACGATGATAATAATAATAATAATGATAATAATGATAATAATGATAATAATAATAACAACAACAACAACAACAATAATAATAATAATAATAATAACAATCAAAATAATGGTAATAATAATGATACCAGATATATTAACAATAATAATAATAGTTATTGTAATAAGTAAAATAATAACAATAATAATGCTAATAATGACAATAATAATAATAATAATAATAATAATTATTATTATTACGATAATAATGATAACAATAATAATAATAATGATAACAACAATAATAAGTATAATAAAAACAAGAATAATGATAATAATGATAATTAGAGTAGTGATGATAATAATAATAATAATAATAATAATAATAATGAGAATTATAATAATAACAATAATAATAATCATGATAGTAATGATAATAACAAGGTTAATGATAATAACAAACTTGAAAATAATAAAGATAAAAATAAACAACCTAATAGTAACAGCTGATACACTTAAAATATTCTTATTGCTCTTACTTATAATAATCAAAACAATAACATGTAAGTAAGAACAATAAAGTACAAAATATATTCGCAATAGAGCACCTTTGGAATGATATTAAACTGATTTTTCTTCCGCTCTCAAGAATCGGCCATTAGCGTCCATCAAAGGGAACAAACAGCTTAACTCATGAAGTTAAGGAACCAATCTTGAATTCATCTTGTCGATCGGTGTGGCATCTCGCGCTCGAACAGCTGACTGAGCATTAAGGTACGAAGCTCACACCAGAACGCGAGGGGGACGGAAGGAAAGGGGGGGGAGGGGTGGGGGTGAAGAGTAAGTAAGAGTACATTCGCACAAATACATATAGGCATTATACGTGTAATATGTGTATGTATACATATATATACACACACACACATATATGCATGTGTATGTATACATATAAATATATATATATATATATATATATATATATATAACATATACATACACATACATACATACATACATATATATATATATATACACACATATATACATATATACATATATACACACTAACACACACACACACACACACACACACACACACACACATATATATATATATATATAATATGTGTGTGTGTGTATACATACATACATACATACATACATACATACATGCATACATACATATACATATATATATATATATATTTGAATATATATATACATATATATATATATATATATATATATATATATATATATATATATATATATATATATATATAATGTGTGTGTGTATGTGTGTGTGTGTGTGTATACATACATACATACATATATATATGCATATTTCACCGCACAAGTAGTTTTACTATCTGATATATATAGATATATAACTGTTAGATAGATATATAACAGATATATAAACTGCACTCAAGATTTTAAGAACTAACTCGGAGAAAATGCAATATGAGTTTACGGATGCCGCACATAGCTCGTTTTTCCCTTGATATTTTCCTTCCAGTTCCCTACCATTTCGTCTATCTTCCTCTCCTCTCTCTTCGTATCTCTTGCACTCCTTTCCATAACTCCATTTCTTCTGCCTCCTCCCCCCCCCCTCTCTTCCTATATCCTGCACTCCTTTCCATAATGACCTGGTGAGGCTGCAGATCACCTCCGCGGTCACATGCTGCAGTAATTATGTCATAATAGCGTAATAACGTATGATTTCGGGCCACCCGCGAAGCAGACCAAATTTGGAGACAGCTGCTATATAGGAAACGTATCGATAAATTACCAGAAGGCGAAGCAGAAGGAGGGGACAGAGAGAGGGTGAGGCGGAGGGCAAGAGAGGGAGGGAAAGGCCCGGTCTGTGACCCGCCAGGGATGACCTGCGCGGACGGGATGGGGGGGGGGGAGGGCTGGGGGCCGGGGACGGAGGGGGAGGAGGCGGGGTCGAAAGGGGGTCGAGGGTCGGATGGGGGTAGGGGGGCGGAGTGGCCAGGGGAGGGAGCGGCCGGGGGCAGAGGGCCCTCGGCGTGCATTGGTATTTGCTTTCTGACCGATTATTACCATTATTGCACACACGCACTCACATGTGCAGACACACAGTACACACACACACACACACACACACACACACACACACACACACACACACACACACACACACACACATGAGTGTTTGTGCGCGTGTGTCTTTTGGTGATAATAAAATATATTAAAATAATACAATAAGAGTGATAACAATAACCATTTTCATAGCGATTAATAAAGCATTTGCATATCACTGATGATAATATAAGTATATTATTCCAATCAGCATTATCATATATATCAAACATCATTTTATTTAGCATAAATATCGTACTCTCACCCCCCCCCCCCCCCCCCTCCTGCACATGAATGATACAACACACGAAAATAGTGAATGGAAAATAGAATAGACGAAACCGTTTCCTTAGCTATTGTTTCAGGGGAAGGAGATGTACCGCGGGATTCATTCTGTTCAATAGAATGATTGTGCATTTCGTGTGTTTGTTTTTTTTAGGTCTACGATTGTACGTTTTGGGTATTGTGCAATTCGGTGTTGTGAACGTTTCCTTTGGTTTTTTTTTTTTGTTTGTTTTTGGTTCAGTTTGTTTTCGTTTTATTTGTTACGTAAGTAAAGGAAACGCATCAAGTGGGGAGTTGCATGACGGGAAACTTACGAAGCTGATGGAATAATACGAAATGAAAATGAACTGTTCACGCATTCCCTAGCTGATCGAATTGCTTACTCGATTGCCATAAGGAATACCGTGCCCTATGATTTTATCTGCTTGTGTGAGTGAACAAATACAGTTGGTAAAATGTGTACAAAAATGCCATTGTTTGCATTTGGTATATGTACGTTAACATGCGTACATATGAGAAGGTGGTTATGTGTATTTGTGTGTGTGCTTGCGTGTATGTATTTAGTGTGATCTGGCATGAGCGTTTACCTGTGTGTGTGTGTGTGTATTTGTCTATTCATATGTGTATTACGTTCATATCTATTTATTTCAAGCTTTGATAATGAAAGAGACGAACAAAGGACCATCCCAAATTTAAAGATTTGCCTTGCATAATTCCTCACAAGAACTATTTACCGACGCGACATTTCCATTACGAGGAGCATATCACACCTGCTCTCCCAGCCCCCCCCCCCCCCCCCGTTACCCCCCTGGGAAGCAGGATCCTCGCTAATTACGGATCGGATGTAATAGCCGCCTTAATGACTTGCATAGACCCAGGGCGTAATTTACAGGTTGACAAAGACATCTGGTTAGAAGGAGTTGGGAGAGGGAGAGGGAAAAAGGGAGAGAGGGGATGGAGAGCGAGAGCAAGAGGGAGAGGAAGGGATGGAGAGGGCAGGAGGAAGGGGGGGGGGGCGGAGAGAGAAAGGCAGATCGGCGGAGGAAGGAAGAGAGAGAGAGAGAGAGAGAGAGAGAGAGAGAGAGAGAGAGAGAGAGAGAGAGAGAGAGAGAGAGAGAGAGAGAGAAAAGGAAGGGAATACTTGAATAGGACTAGATTTTTGGGTATAACTAAACTGGCTTCTCGCGCATCTTCTTCAATCTCTCTCTTCTTTCCACTACCCCCTTTTCTCCTTCCTTTCTCTCCCCTCTCTCCTCCCAGCGGGTCAAAGTAGCTTCTTCCTCCCGTTCCGCGTTGTCGCCCTCGCTCGCCGCTCCCGTTGCTTGAGCGCGTCGCCCGGTCTTAAGGTATAGATCCGGCGCGTTGTGTAATGATCTTGATATATGTGACAACTAACCTACATTAGACACGGTGTGGATTTATGCATACCCGCGTGGGTGTGTGTGAATATGCCTGTGTTCAGTGGAAGCGAGAAAGGAAGTTTGGGAATCCGATACGTACATATAGGCGAACAATTTCCGTATCATCATATTCTATACTTTTAATAGTAATGGTAACTAGAGAGCATATGAGGCGTGCCAAAGCTTCAGTAATAATTGATATCTTTCATGTTTTCAAGAGGAAGTGAATTCTCTAGCTGACTCAATTTCTACCATGGCTCTCTCTCCCTGGCGATGGATCGTATGACTGGAACCTAGATCTGTATGCGAGCCAATTTTACCAACAAAATCTAATCAACTGGTTCCTGAGCCATGGCCAACCCCCCCACCCCCCCCCCTAAAGGCTGATTACATTCCACCATTAACTCTTTGCAATCCGAGAAATCCAAATAAGAAAGCGATTGGCTTGCAGACGCGGAGGGACACGTAATGATTATGAAAGTGATGATCATGATGAGAATAATGGTGATGATTCAGAGAATAATTATGATAATGATGAGTATGATGTTGATTCACAGAATAATGTTGATAAGGATAAAGTAAAGAAGAAAGGAGTGACGGAAAAAAAAAACTGCAACTCCGGAGCCGTCTGCAAGGGGATGATAGAAGGTGGGGTGGGTGGGGGGGTGGAGGGACCTTCTTGGTGTGAGAGACCACCGGCGGCCTTGATGGATGAGAGGCCAGCGCTGCCAGTCCATCACCCGGGTGGAAGAGGTGGAGGGAGTAATGTTGGAGGCGGAGGTGGAGGAGGGCGCGGGGGACTTCGTTACTGCCTCATATATACACACGCGCGCTCGCACACGCACACGCACACTCACACACACATACACACATATATATAGAGAGAGGGGGGAGAGGGGATTAAGAGAAAGAGGAGGTACTGTACATACTCAAACTTATATTTAATAAACAAATTGATTTAATTTTCCTCACTGATAAAATCACTTCTACTACTGCTGCATCAAGTTACTTCATTTCTAAAATAACAGCCATTAAACTCTTGGCGTATATTTTCTATTCACCTTACCACCCAAAAAAAAAAAAAAAAAAAAAAAAAAACAGCATTCCTTTCTTCAAAACCCATCCCGAAACACAGCAATGCTCATCTAACGTTTAGTAAAGTTATAAGAACGCGCTAATTCAATGCCTGGAAACACGAGGGCGCATGAGGCAGGCGATCCATCCGCAGACGCTCGCAGACAGGCACACTTGCGCGAACGTTTCCCACCCAGCTGATCAGCCAGGAACCTCCTCTCGACCTCCCGAAACTAAGATAAATCACTGGCCTTGAGGGAGAGACTCGAAATGAACCAGCTCCTTTGTCTATCGACTTTATGAGGTAGGGGTTGATGAGACGAAAGAGGAATTTGTTCTGCGTTGAATGTGGTTTCGTTTGCCCATTTTGTTGTGTGTTTTTGTTTCTGATTGGCGAACGGAGTAGTATATTCACGTGTTCTGGAAGGGTTTGGGTTTTGATGGCAATTGCGTTGGTATTGATTTTCCAAAGGTTTCGGATCGAGAGAGAAAAACAAAAAGGATAAAGGAAATTGGATTATGTAACTATACTTGAATAAACATGGGATAAGTTAACACTAACCTTCGTATATATTTTGAAGGAGAAAATGAAAGAAAACATTTATATATCCAAAAATCAACAATGCACTTATTTGCCAATCGCGAAAAGGCTGTCGAAAATAAGTACCAATTATACAAAAGCTTACTCTCTCCACCGGGAACCAACAAGGCAGATAATATGACCACTGATGAAAAAGTAGATAATCATGATAAAATACCAACAATTGCTCCCATTTTGGCCTAATGACCGTTCATTTTTTCCTCCATTTAGACAAGACGGGCCTTCACACTTGACGATGGCGTGTGCGCGGCTCTGAGGTTCCAGCACTTAATCTCATTTTAATTACAAGCTGGCGGGTCTAGACAACCACTTTCATGATAAATCGCTGCCTCTTCCAGATCCGCAAAAGCTTACGTAAACAACAGGCGTGATTTTAGTCGGTTCGTCTCCCAGGTGTGCCGACCTGCCCGCCGCTTCGAACTACGATTCGGAGTGGTTCGAACCCCGCTGAACCCCGCTATACCTCGTTGCCTCTGAGTGGCGGTTCGCGAACGAGCGGTTAGCGATGGCGAGCTCTTCTTGCCGTGATTTATCTCTCCTTGGCCAACTGTATATGATTTTTTAAAGATAAATATCTTTAAGGTTTCCTTTTTTTTTTTTTTTTTTTTCTTTTGTAATGGAGGCGATTCCTCTGGGGCGACTGTCAGGTAGGTGATTTTCGTCATTCGTTTTCATAATCGATATATGTGGGAAAGAAAGAATACAAGGAACGTGGCACAGTGAGCTGCTTGAAGTTACTAATTCTTAATCTATATTTCGAATGCCAAACCGACCATGCTTTTTCAGGGATATTTCTCACTCACCATTTTCTTTAGTGAAGGTTAATTGATATAGATAGAGAAAGCGAGAGAGCGAGCGAGAGAGAGAGAGAGAGAGAGAGAGAGAGAGAGAGAGAGAGAGAGAGAGAGAGAGAGAGAGAGAGAGAGAGAGAGAGAGAGAGAGAGAGAGGGGGGGGGGGGAGGGGGAGCGAGAGCGAGAGAAGAGAAGGGAAGAAAAGAAAAGAGAAGAGAAGAGAAGAGAAGAGGAATGAAAAGAAAAGAGAGCGAGCGAGAGCGAGAGACAGATTGGTAGAGAGAGAGAGAAAGAGAAGAGAAGAGAAGAGAAGAGAGAGAGAGAGAGAGAGAGAGAGAGAGAGAGAGAGAGAGAGAGAGAGAGAGAGAGAGAGAGAGAGAGAGAGAGAGAGCGAGAGCAAGAGCGAGAGCGAGAGAGAGCGAGAGATAGGTAGACAGAGAGAGAAAGCAGCTTCTGCGTGTTCCTTTGTTCCCACGGCCAGACACACGAGGCTAAGTCAGCACATAACCATAAACACAAACCAACAATAATAAAAAAAAAAAAAACACTGTCTTCGGCCGCCGCACGAGCAGACTGATAAATCAATAGGCTACTGTATCAATGAATCCCAAAAGGATCCTGCAGCGGGCGGCGGCTACAGCTGTCGGCGAAAATAACGGACAAAATGAACGTCAATGCAAAGGCTTCGCTAACCGGAAAATGGGATTTAACCCCATCGAAGGGTCGGCGATTTTGTGCTTCGGGGTTGACGAATGGTCCGCTTCTTTCGGCTATTGCGGGGCGGCGGGCGGGGACACGGGCGGCGTAGGCGTGCGGGCGTGGGGGGTGGGGTTGGTAGGGGAGTTAGGGGAAGCTTAGAGGGAGGGGAAGGGGAGGGGGGAGGAATGTTGAGGGTCGCGTGGGAACTGAGTGTTTATGACGGAGTGATTTAAGGAGTGATGGAGCGACAAATGTGATGGGCAGTGACTCTCTCTCTCTCTCTCTCTCTCTCTCTCTCTCTCTCTCTCTCTCTCTCTCCTCTCTCCTCTCGTCTCCTATCCTTTCCTTCCCCGGCTCTGCCTCTTTGTCTTCTCCCCCCCCCCCCCTCTCTCTCTCTCTCGCTCGCTCTCTCTCTCTCTCTCTCTCTCTCTCTCTCTCTCTCTCTCTCTCTCTCTCTCTCTCTCTCTCTCTGTGTCCGTCTCCGTCTCCGTCCACCGCCTCCGTCTATGTCAACGTCTTTTTCTCTGTCTCCGTCTCCGTCTGTGTCTCTGTCTCGGTCCACCTCCACCGCCTCCGCCGCCTCTGTCTGTCTGTCTATCTGTCTCTCTCTCTCTCTCTCTCTTTCATTCTCGCACTCTACCTTTTCCCTCTTTTTCATATCTTTCCTTTTCTCCGTCTATCTCTCTCCCCCCCCCCCCCTCTCTCTCTCTCTCTCTCTCTCTCTCTCTCTCTCTCTCTCTCTCTCTCTTTCTCTGTCCCTCTCTCTCTCGCATACATTTCGTTTTTTCGCCTTGTTCCGTAATTACGATGTCTTTACCAACCATTTCAAGAGAGTTCATAAATTTAGAAACCGGTCAGGCTAATTAATAAGGATAAGAAAGCATGGAAGGGTATTTCAAAGACGCAGAATACACCTACGTGTCAACATCTGCATTTCAGGACGAAACACACACACACGCTCGCACACACACACACACACACACACACACACACACACACACACACACACACACACACACACACACAAAACCGCGTGTGTACACAAGCCCCGACGTATCTCACACGCCGCTAAACGCACACACAAACACGCACAACCTGATCTCGAGCTTAAGTATTCCGAACCTAAAGTGGAGCTTAAGTTTGTTTTTAATTATACCATCGCTTAGTGTCGAGCGGCCTCCCCCGCGATAATGGATGGCCTCGTCCATCTTGCGCCTGACACATGATTTTGGTTGAACGCGGAGGAGGTGCCAAGGAGGCTGACCGCGGTAAGGAGGGCGGGCGAGGCGAGGCAGGGGCGGCCCAGGCACGTCGGGCGTGGGTGCGACACCGGCGGGGAGTGGGAGGGATGAGAGAGAGGGAGAGAGGGAGAGGGAGGGAGAGGGGGAGGGAGAGGGAGAGAGAGAGAGAGAGAGAGAGAGGAGAGGGAGAGGGAGAGAGAAAGGGAGGGAGAGGGGGAGGGAGAGGGAGAGGGAGAGGGAGAGGGAGAGGGAGAGAGAGAGGGAGGGAGAGGGGGAGGGAGAGGGAGAGGGAGATGGAGAGGGAGATGGAGAGGAAGAGGAGGAAGAGGGAGAGAGAGGGAGAGAGGGAGGGAGGGAGGGAGGGAGGGAGGAAGAGAGAGGAAGGGAGGGAGAGGGAGAGAGAGAGAGAGAGAGAGAGAGATAGAGAGAGAGAGAGAGAGAGAGAGAGAGAGAGAGAGAGAATTTAGAGAGTGAGGGAATATTGTATTATGGAAACGAGAAAAAGACAGAGAAAAGGTGAAATCAAAATGGGAGTCTTGATTAAGAATATATTAAAAAAATTATTTATATTTCCGACGTAAAATCCATCCATCGAAGACATGGCTACATACAGTAGCCATGTCTGGATCTATCTTTACCTATAACATCTATATAACGATATGCCTATGTATCTCTGTATCTCTCTGTCTATTAATACTTATACACACACAAAGAGAGAGGGAGAGAAAGAGAAAGAGAGAGAGCGAGCGAGAAGAGAGAGAGAGAGAGAGAGAGAGAGAGAGAGAGAGAGAGAGAGAGAGAGAGAGAGAGAGAGAGAGAGAGAGAGAGAATGAGATAGAGAGAAAAACATTTAACTTTATCTGCACGTATTTCACCAAAGAACAGACAAGATTATACACGACAGAGACGAACGCATATCCATTCATGCTTTAATGATCCTTAACTTACACAGCCTCACTGTTGACATTTGAATTTAACCGCCATGACTCTCCTTATATTTTCACTTATTTACTTCCTGATATATTACCCGTGAGCATTAAGCAGAAATTTCTCTTATAAATATCACCAGTAAAAAAGAAGAGGTTTAGTGTGATTAAAAATAGGAAAGTATAACTGAGTGAAGATGACCTCAAGGAAAGTGACGCGCTGGGCCGAGGTCGAAGGTCAATCAAATGCCAAGGGGTTAACATAAAACTCGGAGGTTAGTGAGGTTGGGGTAAGTCAGAGCCAAGGAATGATGAAGTGCCTGGGAAGGGCCGAGACCGAGCGAAGAAAAAAAGAAGAAAAATGAATAAACTCAGAAGACCAGAAGAAGGGATTCATACAGGTCAGTTTCCCTGATAACGCGGTCGGGGGCGTAGGCTTTCCCTCCAGCCCGGCGAGGGAGGGCCGAGGGAGGCGTGGCGTACCTCGGAAGTAACGCACGATGACAGATGGCTAA
>NC_061821.1:32786519-32791519 GCF_019202785.1 Penaeus chinensis | reverse complement strand
TGAGAGAATGCGAGAAGTAAAAAGGAGAGATTAGATGGAAACTGGTTCGGAAAGCGACATAGGATGAAATGTGAGAAGACTTAGGTAATATGGCAATGGTATAGCGACATTATTGCGTATAACAGTGAAAATCAAAAATAGGTTTGGGCGCAAAACTAAAGTAAAAAGAAATGCTGTACAGCTGACTGGATACAAAAGCTGAAGTGAAGGCCAGAGGAATGATCTTCAACTCTCATTGTAAAACAAATGGTATTACAAAACATAAAAGGCTGTTTCTACACCTTGTTGTAGATTTGCTTCATGTGATATAAAAAAAAGGGCTCTTAGTAGTTACTAACATTTGCAGTTTTAGAAACAAAACAGGCTGACAGTCTCCGAGAAGCTCCTTTATTAGTTACTGCTTCGGCACGATTTTCTAATGGCATACCAGAAATTCATTGACTTATTTTCCCGCCTCTCTTTCTTTTCCAATATTGACATAATTCGCTAAAACATGACAAAACTAGGAGTTTAATCGCGTTCCAAGATGGCCCTTCCGAACGAGATCCTTCCGACAAAAGTACTGGCATGATCGCAGCAGATTTTGAAGTGCCTGCTCTCTAAACTCGCGCCGTCTCTGTCTTTCGGATCACGCCGGGAGGAGAAGAGGCCTATTTTCCTGTATAGGCCGAAAAGGCGATTAAGACTAAACTACTTTTGTTTTAGGCTGCCTCTGTTGGGAGCAAATTGTGGTTTCGCCTTGAAGATACTTGTAATTAAGCACATAAGCTTAAGATCAGAATAAATAAAAGTGAGGATCGGTGGGAAACTTTGTCGAAATCGTGAGTATAAACACAGGTCCTAAACAACACAATTGCAAAAAAAAAAAAAAAAAAAAAAAAAAAAATTCTTTTCAACCCCCTACATATTATTTGCATACTACTAATAATAAAGGGAAAATATACATATGTATCTATCTTTGTTTGTATGTATATGTATATATAAATATATATATGCATGTATGTATGTATATATAGTGCGCGCTTTTTATTTTTATTTTCACTTTCTAGCTCACAGTATCGTGAATTAGCCCACATACCATTTGAACTGAGGTTTAACTGTACCGTTCGTCCGCATAACACTACAATCTCACTCTTACTCAAACGACAGGAAACAAATTGAGGAGAAAAAAAAAACGAATAAGAAAAATGAGAAGAAGAAACAGAAGAAAATGGAGAAAGGAAAGAAGTAAAAGAAGAAACACCTTAGCGACGGCTTCACCTCAAAACATATTGTACTCCACGTCCGAGATGGAATTTCCTCCTTTTCTCCAAGCCCTTTTTATGGCGATTATGCTAAATGTCAGAAGGCGATATTCAGGGGGAGTTGCCGGCAAAAAGTACTTTCATCGCTTAGACTTTAGTGAAAATCGTGTCTCTAATGAAGCGCAGTTTCTTTCCAGAGCGTCCAGGAAAAAATAACAAAAAATGATCGTGTTGGTGACGCACAAAATAACTTTCGTGCCTCTGAAAAAGTATTGAAAATAGTGTATTTAAAACAGCTGGGGTTAAGTATTCGGAAAAAGGATTAATAAATGTAATGATTCTTGTAAGCCGGTTCTCCTGATATGTAGGCCTACTCTTAAGCACTAATGTGATATAGCTTTTTCCAATGTCACTGATTCGCTTAGACTAGTTCAGTGAAGGTTTTTATGACCTGAAAACAAATCTTGGCTAACTCTGTGACCGGTTGTTCCGAGTCTGAATATTTTACATGATGTAAGGCTGTTAAATCTTACGATAAGAAATTCCGGTTTTGCGTTTTCAGTAACAAATGGCGAGGTTATTTTTAACTTAGATTGTATGCATTTTCTCTCCTTTACCAAACACTGGTCTAGTAAGAACACTGTATTGAAGGTAATTAGTACTCTAGAACAGTTTCATGGAATTAGTCTCATGATATTACGTGCATCTTCTTTGAAAAAATTGGCTATTTCACATATTTTTTTCTAATCATTATTTTCATCGAATATTTCATAACGCCATGTTTCTCTACTGAACGTAAACAACACCAAACAAAAGTAACAAATTACCTTATTAACACACAATTCAACAACGCTACAAATCCGACATCATTTGCAACATCAATATTCCCATCACTGCACTGGTCATATTACACTGTTTAAGTCTTCTACCAAATCATCCATTTGGTAGAAGACGAAGAGGGAGGAGGTGGTTGCGCTAAATCAACGTTGAAAAAAAAGGTGATTTGTGCATTTGTTCCGTGTGAAGAAAGGTCGAAAATATGAGCCAAATCATACAGATTAGTAGATATCGAGAGGAGGAAAAAGGAAACAGAAATGCGAGGCACATATAATAGCTAATATAATACGGATAGATATGATAATTATGATCGCAATGATAATATCGTGTTCGCATTATCAAATATTTTGGATGACTATTACTGTATATGTCCTGTACTGTAGACACTATTCAGGTTGGTTCACTGAAAGTAACCATTCATCAATCAATTATTGAAATTTTACATAAAAAAATACTTCTAAACGAATACAGACAAGTATGCATGCGTGAATGTGCTCGTTCAGTTATAAATGTGTATTTACCGTAGGTATGCCTCTAACTGATGTAATTTTATTGCTAAATTCCTAAGTCGACAGTTCGAATCCCCCAAAATTATATCCCTCGCCTAAAATGAGCAATGTAGCCAAAATGGTCGTTTGAGAGCTCGTAAAGTGTGTTCGATATGAGCATTATAAGCACTCACATTGGTCACAGACACTTCGGCAAACTTGTGAATTTTAGATGAGATCTGTCATCCAACGTGCTTGTTCACTCCGCTCGCCTCAGCTTTCGTTAAGGACGAGGAGAGGTTTATAAGGTATAGGGATTCTAAGCCTTACGTACGCCTCGCAAGTCAACCTCAACCCTAGCTATAAGGAACGGTAACTACAGCCTAACAACCATAGCGGTGATTATCAGGTAGCGACGCATTACAACCAATTAAGATAAACTATCAGCGCGAATGTTATCTGTGGGTGAGATCAGGGCCGCCAGGCATACACACACACACAAACACACACACTCTCTCTTTGTCTCGGTTTGCAAGTTTCGCAAAAAGTGAGGAGCGAGATAGTTTTTACGATCTTATATTCTCTCTCTCTCTCTCTCTCTCTCTCTCTCTCTCTCTCTCTCTCTCTCTCTCTCTCTCTGTGTGTGTGTGTGTGTGTGTGTGTGTGTGTGTGTGTGTTTATCTACCTGTGTTTATACTTGGCGTCTATCTGACTACTTTTTGTGGACAATTTGGGATTTTATGTAACTATAGTCCGAATGTAATTACAGTAATATTGCTATCCCTTATTATGATGTTAAATTTCTGACATTTTGTTAGTATCGTGCACTGTAGATTATTACATTATTATTAGACGTGATTATAAAAATGATAACAATAAAAATCCTATAAGCATTATTGTTGATATCGTTGTTATTACTTTTATTATTTTCATCATCATTATCATAGTGTATGAGATAATGCTACTACTGTTGTTACTACTGCTAAATATACTACAACAAAAACGTAAACAACAACAGCAATAACAACAGCAACGACATCCACTACTAATATCATTATTACCGAACTTTCCAAATCGACCGATATCGACTATGGCTCAGAATTCTTGCGCTGTTTGCCAAACCGTTAGCACCCGACGTCACTGCCAGATCATTAATCAGCCTTTTTTATTTTCTTTCTTTAAGTCTATTTCGGTGTGCTTATTGATTTTCTGTTTGGATTCCTAGATTTTCCTAGATATTGCTTCTAAGTTATATTCAACCTCTGCAATGGTGATAATCATACCAGAAATAATTATTGGCACTATTATTACTATTTATTAGCTAGGGTCATTATAATTACCCATCATTATCATTATCGTTATGATATTTATTATTTCTATTATCACTATCATGTTATTTTGGCTTGTTGTGTTATTAATATTATAGTGTTATGAATACTCATTAATACTATTACTAATACTATAGTTGTCTCTATCATTCTTTTTGCTTTCTATTAATCTTACATGTACCACGGGTCGCCTTGACCAGCTAAAGAGACTATAAGAAAAGGTTGTGTTGCAAGTCTTGCGATGTTGCAGATAGTTTAATTTATTGCTGAGGATTTTGTAGTTGTTAAATTCATTGTTAAATCGATCAATCTTGAGATTTCTGCTGAGGATTTTCTTTTTTTTTAAAGTTCGTACGTGAGACTGCATTGCTTTCGAAACGGTCCGCATTGGATAAAACAAGACACTGTATTACGGAAAGAAAAAGAAGAAAGAAATGAGGCAGGAAAGATAGAGTGAAAGAAAAAAAAAATAGATCAGTAGAAAAATCTTTGAAAGAAAGGTTAATCCGCCAAACCCGGCGTGCGGAACCCTTAGAGTTTTACAGACGATGAAAACCAGCAACGTGAGGAAATATAACATCTAGACACTGATAATGATAAGTAAAAATATAATATTTTTGGCAGCAATAATAACAGCTGATAATGATAATATGAATAAGTATAAATGTGCTTGAAGTAATAATAATAATGATAACAACAACAACAACAACAATAATAATAATAATAATGATAATAAAGATAATGATAATGATAATAACGATAATAATGATAGAAATAAAAAACTGTTAAAATCATAATTGTAATATTCCTACTAATGATAGAAATGATAAATAACGACAATAATGATAACAATAATGATGATATGATAAGAAAATAATGATGATAATGATGATATTAACATAATGATGATTATACTAATATTATTACTAATAATGATAATGCTGAAAATAATAATAATACTAATACTACTAATGATAATGATAACAACAACAAAGCAACAACAATGATTATGATAATAATAATATAAATAAAAATGAAAATAAAACATAAAAACGATAATAAGAACAAAGATACTGATTATAGTAATAACAATAATGACTATA
>NC_061821.1:32764019-32771519 GCF_019202785.1 Penaeus chinensis | reverse complement strand
TCAGCTGTTGTAAGCCTCTTAGGAGACTTTGTTATTTTCCTACCATTGTTGAAACTTTTCTGTTATTGTCGTCATAATCCTCCCCCTCCTCATCATCAGGAGTATTAAAAATGGCAGTACAAGTCTACGAGAAATTGAGACTACATTTCTTGTATTCTGTTCTCCTTCTTACAACAATTTTAACAGTTAGGACTACAAAGGCACCTTTTCACATGGACATGGTGTAATTGGTTCAAGACGATAGGGGATTTCAAAAAGAATATATATACGCTCTTTTTCCATTCTGACGAACAGCTGTATAAAAGATATGAATGAGGATGAGTAACTTCACGTATTTCTCTTGGAGACATAGTATTGAGTCACACCATCTCTTGCTTTGCTTAGATTTGCATTCTCATTCAAACCTTTCCGAAAACAAGTACGGAATACGACAAGCTGTATATACTTATTGAAAAAAACCCTCCTGACTTTACTCTCGTATTTTTTAAACTGTTTATGAAAAGAAAACATTGATGATTTTTTTTTTATATATACTTTTACATTACATAGAGAGATAAAGAAATAATACGAAAACGGGACAGTTTTTTTTGGACATTTATAAAAGTGGAACGGCAAGGCTCTGACCACTGATTTTCGGCATGGAATGAGATGAGTAAATGCAGATATATATTTTCTTTGATCATACAACTATAAAAATGAAACCCTTTAACCCCCCTCCGGGCACGGCAAAGGTCGCGGGCTCGCGCCACGCAGCCGGCCGGGGGCCGCCGGGGTAACCATTCCCCGTGCCGCCCCGCTTCTCGGTCGGTTTGTGGCCCTGCCCTTCACACAGGCGACCGCTCCCGTCTAGACGTCCGGAATGGTTTTCGAGTACCGCCCCCCCCTCACTGAGGTGAAACAACCTTTGGATGGTTGCTTCAGAGGGATGAAAGGAACCAGCTGACAAAAAGGACAAAACCCCCCTTCCCTCACTGAGGTGAAACAGCCTTTGGATGGCTGCTTCAGAGGGAAGGGGGAAACACTTTGAAAAGACACAGGTCCTTTCCTTCCTCACTGAGGTGAAACAACCTTTGGGTGGTTGCTTCAGAGGAATGTAAGGAACTGCCTGGCAAGAACGCAAAACCTCCCTTCCCGCACTGAGGTGAAACAGCCTTTGGGTGGCTGTTTTAGAGGGAAGGGTGAACTACTTCGAAAAGACACAGGTCCTTTCCTTCCTCACTGAGGTGAAACAACCTTTGGGTGGTTGCTTCAGGGGAACGAAAGGAAGTGTCTGACAAGAACGCAAAACCTCCCTTCCCTCACTGAGGTGAAACAGCCTTTGGGTGGCTGTTTTAGAGGGAAGGGGGAACTACTTTGAAAAGACACAGGTCCTTTCCTTCCTCACTGAGGTGAAACAACCTTTGGGTGGTTGCTTCAGAGGGATGAAAGGAACTGCCTGGTAAAAGTGCAAGACTCCTCTTCCCTCACTGCGGTGAAGCAACCTTTGGGTGGCTGCCTCAGAGGGCTGAGCAAAAGGGCTCCAAACAATGATGTCTCGTAGGTGGAAGGGCATCCCCTCTGGTCTCTCCCCAGGGGTTTACACCTACCCACGCGATTGCCGTGCGTGGCAGCCTTGTGCGCTGTGGAGACGGGAGTCCTGGAGGTTGAGCGATGCCGTGAACGAGTACGCCCTGCGGCTAGCAACACGCCTCTTTGGTCCTCTATTCCAGCAAGACAGGCGGCCTGATCCCGGCCCGGTCACGGTCAATCGGCTGGTCTCCCCCGGGAGGCTAGGGTCAAGCAGTCATGCCGCCATTGGCACTCACAATGGTCCGTGAGTGCCGTCACAATGGCTATTGGCTGCGTATATCCTCTCATCACTCCTGTTGCTGTTAGACACTGGTTCTGACACTCAGCTTCCCCTTGTTGGACTCCGTGGTGGGTGGGGGCGTGAGAGGATGAAGCACTTACCAATTCATGGAAAAAACAATCAAACACCCCCCACAGACTGAACTTACAGTTGACGAACCGCGCAAGGCCCAGACCACGGTAGTCACCATGAAGGCATATGCGCCTTCCGGTGGCAAAAGAAAGCCCCAAGCACAGGATGACACTGTCACCCCTGCTGCTAAGGTGGACAAGACCGAAGCCAATGGGTCTGTCCACCGAATAGTCAAAGATCTTGACTCGCGAGCTGGCCTCTCCAGGCCAGCAGCTAAGCCAGGGAGGCCCCTGAGTTCACAGACGGCCTCCCCGACTGAGAGGGGAGAGCAGGCTGAACCAGCCGCATCAGCTCCTGCCTCCTCAAACAAGCCCGAAAGCCGAAAGGGCGGGCCGAAGCGTCCGAGGCCGGATACCGACTCTGATGAAGAGTCGGGACCCCCTAAACGCTTCACCCAGTTCAAAGTGCCAGCTAAACCCGAAGGCTTCGACAATGCCTACCAATTGGTCAGGGCATTGGAGTTGCAACGGAAAATCCGGTTGTCGATCCGGGTCGCCCGAGATCAGGGCATGATCATAATGCCCAAAGATCAAGCTACCTTAAATTTCCTCCGGGAAACGAAGGAGCTAACTGATGGGAGAAAAGTGAGTCTTTCCCCACTAAGTCCCGAGGAAAAGAGAACCAAGATGGTGCTACTTGGCTTCTCAGTCTCGTACGATGTGGAGCTGATCGCTTCACACCCACAGGTCGTGCAGGCTTCCCGAATGTCGAAGGGGAAGACCCCAACCAGGCAAGTCCTGGTGACCATGAAAGGTGCCCCAACCACTACCCTTGATCTGGGTAACTGGGGCACCTACAACCTTCGAACGTATGTGCCAGAACCACTTCGGTGTTTCAAGTGCCAGAAATACGGTCACCACAAGGCTAACTGTACAGCCAAGCCTAAATGTGGTGTCTGTAGCAAAGCACACAACACAGAGGTATGCCTCAAGGCATACAAAGAGGAAAAGAGGGACACAACAGCCAAATGTCCCAACTGTGCCAAGAAGCATCATGCCTGGAGCCTGACTTGCTCTGTCAGGAAAAAGGCGGCCCTCAGGCGACAAGAGGTTGCTCAAAACCGATCAGACTTTGTTCCTGCCCCACCGGGCACCCATGTCTGGGGAAGGAACAAAAGCGAAAAGGCCCCCCGACCTCCTAAGAGGAAGGAAGCCGCCCCCCAGCCGACACCGGATGTCTCCAACAAAAAGGAGTTTCCGACAATGCCAAAGGTGCAGAAAAAGAAACTAAAGAAAATAGTTTCTAAGAGCACCACAAAAACCTCCCCAACAGATGATCATCTCCTCTTTGACGAGGACGATATGACTCTCCTGTTAACTGCTGTTGTCACAGCAGTAGCAACAGCCCTGGGGAGGTCGAGTGAGGAGGCCGAGAAGGCAGTTTCGGTCGCCATGACGGCAATGACCCAGACTGTCGCAGCCCTGAAGGGAAGAAAGCTGGCTAGAGAAAAACCAGCCTCACCCTCACCCCAGGACGAGACTCCCCTCCCCACTCCAAACCAGGCCATGCCTTCACAGGCAGAGCCAAAACAGGCTGAATCTGTGCAGCCAGAGCCAGATCACGCTGACCTTGCCCAGGCAAGGCCAGCAAGGCCAGCCAAGAAAAAGCCTGAGAGAAAAGCCGAACCAACCAAAGTCAGAGCTACCAAAGGCTCTCCACCCCCCAGTGGACCCAAGGATAGCCTGACAACAGACGAGGAGCCCTCAACCAGCGAGGACCTCGCAATGGAGTTGTCAGACTCCGACGATGTCTCTGATGTAACTATCACTGAGTAACATCATGACACACCATCTAAGCATCCTACAGTGGAACATCAATAGCTTCTCTGCAAAGAACGCTTTTCTCCAAGCAGTAGTGCGATCAAGGAACATTGACATTGTCATGCTCCAGGAGACATTAACAGTGGACACTGTTCGCTTCTCAGGGTACCATGCCTTCACACTGCCACAAACACCTGGCAAGAGAGGCTTGATCACCCTTGTGAGAGCAACAATCCCCTGCTCCGCAATAGCCGATGCATCGCACTGTGGAGACGATGTTGAATCCCTTGCCGTCGAGGTTCACCTGGCCGAGGGGCCCCTCAAACTGTACAATGTGTACAGCCGGCCACGCTGTAAAAGCTTAGACATCAGCCAGGTCTGTGCTTCTGCTGCACACGACCGAGTGATCATAGGGGGAGACTTCAATGCACACCACCCCATCCTGGCTCCCTGCCGGGCACCAGATGCGGCCGGCTATCACATAGCTGACGTGCTAGAGACATTCCCTGAGATCGCTCTCCTCAACACCCAAGAGCCAACGCATGTCAGAGGAGGGGTCCTAGACCTCACCCTGGCCACTGCGACTCTGGTGGGGAGGATTGGCTGGTGTGTCGATGAGACCGTCACAAGTGACCATTACGGCACTATAACTACCCTCATGGATGCTGGCCCAGCCGAAATCCTAAGACCAAATCCAAGATGGAAAACAGACAAGGCCAACTGGCAGGCGTTTCAAAACGCCTTGGCCCTCTGTCTGAGATGCAACAATCCCCCACAAAGCGAAAATGTGGAAGTGCTCGAAGCCAGCCTGCTAAACGCCATTAATGAAGCAGCCTCACAGACCATACCCAAAACTCGGCCTGGGTCCAGAAGTCACAAAGACGCCTGGTACTTCAATGACGAGATCAGGGAGGTCAACCACAGGGTGAACATGTGCCGAAAACTATTCCGAAGGCAAAGAACCCCTGACAACATATCCCTCCTAAGGGAAGCTGTCACGGATGCCAAGGAAACTGCCAACAGAGTCAGGCAGGAAAAGTGGCTGGAATGGTGTGAGTCCTTCGACCACCAAACCACCCTTTCAGAGCTGTGGCAACGGGTCAAGCGAGCTACCAGCCGCTCAGCCCCGAGGTGCACCCATCACGACCCCCAAGCAGAGGCTAACAGACTGGCGCACGAGTTCTCTGCGAGAACGAGCAGCAACAGTCTGCCAGCCGAGCTGAGGGCAAGACAAGAGCGTCTACAGCCAGACAGACACGCTCAGATCAGAGAAAGGGCAGCCGAACCCGATAACTCAGACGTTATCTTTTCTCTGAGGGAACTAAGGAAAGCCTATAAAACCAGTTCCAACACAGCCCCGGGCCCTGATGGGATCTCGTACCCCATTATCTCCCACCTAGGACTAGCAGGTGAGCGTGCACTCTTGCAACTCATCAACAAGTCCTGGGAAACTTCCACTCTACCCCAGAGTTGGAAGAGGGCTACCATAGTTCCCGTCCCAAAACCAAAGGAGCCGGGGAAGTACCGCCCCATCTCTCTGCTCAGCTGCCTGGCCAAGACGGCTGAGAGGATGGTACTAAACCGGCTTCAATGGAAAACGGGACCCCCGCACGAACACCTTCACGGGTTCACAAGGGGCATGGGCACAGCACACAGCTTAGCCACGCTCTTAAGCACAATCAGCAAGGGCCCAGCTGTGGTGGTATTCCTTGACCTGGAGAAGGCTTTTGAACTGGCAAGTCCGCTTGCCATTCAGGAAAGCCTGATCCAGAAGGGAATCAGAGGAAAGCTCTTGGCTTGGATAGGTGACTACTTCAGGAACAGGACTGCCAATGTCAAATTCCAGGGTCACCTATCGCAGCACATGCCGCTCGAAAATGGAATGCCACAGGGTGGGGTTCTCAGTCCAGCCCTATTCAACACTTTAATGTCCTGCATCCTCAACATAAACCTCCCAGTGGGGTGCCAGATCATCTCGTATGCAGACGATCTCGCTATCACCTCCACTGGACCACGCAGCCAGAATAAAGCCCAGCGTTGTCTGGACCTCGTGTCAGAGGAGTGTTGTAGGACGGGACTAAAGATCTCTGCTGCCAAATCCAAAGCCATGGCTTTGAGACAGAGAGTTCGAGGCACAAGACTGAAAATCCAGGGAGTGGAATTAGAATGGGTCAAGGACTACCTATACCTTGGGGTAAGGATAGACCGGACCCTCTCCTTCCATAAGGAGGTCCAGTACCTGGTTGACCGAACCAAAGCAAGACTGTCTGTCATGAGAGCAATGACTGGGAGACGCATAGGGGCCAGACACAAAGTACTAAGATCATTCTATGTACATGCTGTCCGGCCCATTGTGGACTATGCCTCAGTCGCTCTAATTGCTGCAAAGAAAAAGCACACAGACAAATTAGAAACAGTCCAAAATGAAGCTGCCAGGATCATTCTGGGTGCCCCGAGGTGGACGAAGGTCCTCAACCTCCTGATGGAGGCAAACCTTCTCCCCCTGGACTCACGAATCGATCTAACGGCAACACAATTTCTGTCAAAGGTCATCCAGGCTCCCAGGAACACAAGCCTAAGACAAAAATTAGTCAGATGCCTCGAACAAGACAACGAGCTCGTTGCAAACAACTCCTGGCTGTCTCATACAGCCAGGGTGTTGATACGCCATCAGCTCAAAGAACAGCTTCTTGCTAAGGGCATGGACTCCCCCCACCCCGACTTTGCCGAAGCCCCGCCGTGGGCACTGAGCCTGATAGAGTTCAACATAATGAACCTGTCAATGAAAAAGAGCCTATACCCCATGCCTAGCCTAAAGGCAGAAGCCCACAGGGTCATTGCAGCCATCACTCCTCCGGGTAGTAGAACATACTACACGGATGGATCGGTCGATCCCTTGAGCCACACTGCAGGCGCCGGCTTTGCAGCTAGGGATGCCACGCGATCCATGAGGGTAACAGACAACGCCTCCTCGCTACAGGCAGAGGCAGTTGCAATCATGGGAGCCCTAGGCCACGCGTCCCTAAGGGAAGGACACGTGGTCATACACACAGACTCCAGGGCAGCCATTGACTGTCTTCAGCACAGCTCACCCACAGACAACATCTACCTACTGACCACGATTCTCACAATGGCACAGAGAATTCTTGCTCAGGGTAGAAGAATTATCATCAATTGGGTCCCAAGCCACATCGGCATCAGAGGGAACGAGCTTGCTGACAGACTAGCCGCCGCTGGCAGGGGTATGCCCCCAAATCCCATGACGATAAAACCGAGCCGAAAATTACTTATGGAGAAGTGTGCCTTGGTCGGTCGTACCTTCCTACGGCAGCTCCACAGAGAGGAAACGAGAACCTCCCCCTCGGCCAGCTGGTACTCAGACGCCACAGGCTCTGAACCACTGGCACTCTCTGAAGTAAGCAACAGAGGTACCGAAGTCATTCTTCACAGAATGCGCCTAGGTTACCACTGTGCATGGCAGATTATCCCAACAATCGAACGCGATGAATGGTGCTGCAAGCACTGCGGCGAGCCGAACGCCACACTAGTCCACTACCTAGAAAATTGTAACCATACACAATTCCTGAGACATGGACCGCCCACAACAGCCGCCGTGCTGGTAAAGAGGCTATGCGAAATGCTTACACCATGGCGGCAGGAGCGCTTGCTGGCAATCCCGCCGCCACGGTAAGCACCGAGTGTCAGACAACTCAATGAGACAGCCGTAAAAAAGCTGACACAGGCCGGGCCATATCTAGA
>NC_061821.1:32754019-32756519 GCF_019202785.1 Penaeus chinensis | reverse complement strand
TCTCTCTCTCTCTCTCTCTCTCTCTCTCTCTCTCTCTCTCTCTCTCTCTCTCTCTCTCCACAGACAGACATGCTCACACACAAACACGTAAACACATGTATTTAGTCATTGGAAAGCTTAAGAAGGGCATATCTTAACGTGGTCAGTTTATCATTTGAATTACAGGGTGTGATTTATCTATTTACTCTTATGAATTGCTGTTTCATTAATAAGTGTTATCGTTTTTATTTGTTTCATTTTTATGATCCTTAATTTTTCATTTAGTTCTTCGTTTTATAACCTCATATCTGTTGCCGTGTGTAGATAAATAGACATACACAGAACGAATCACATCTTAGCAGATATCAAACACAATTTGGTTTATTCATGAAAACATGGCGGGTATATATGCTCACATGCAAACGTCCATCTATAAAAAGTTCTGAGCTCAAATAATGAAATATGTGATGGCTCTATCTCCCACCGCACACGCCCCTGGGTTTACAAATTGTGAGGGTCATATATTTTTACCTTTTGATTGATGGGGAAAATATATATATATCTGATATATATATATATATATATACACACACTCACATACATGAGTACACACACACACACACACACACATACACACACACACACACACACACACACACACACATATATATATATGAATACACACACACGTAGAGATAGATATCTAGATAGATAGCTAGATAGGTAGAGAGACGGACATGCAGATAGATAGATAAAGAGGTAGAAAGAGAAAGAGAGAATAAAATGCGGCCAATAAGAAGACACTAACCCATCATAGAATTGACTCATAACATAGAGGAGAGAATGAGATAAAGAAGAGAAAGATGACGAAGTAGATAAGAAGAAGAATACAAAGAAGAAGAAGAAGAAGCAGAAACGAAGAAATATAATATATAATAAGAAAGAGACAACCCCCCCCCCCCCCCGCTCTCGAAATGGGCTAATCCCGGGAGTATAATCCGTCATAATCACAAAAGAGAATTATCGCCAAAGCTTTAACCATCATATGTTTCCATTTCGATCAATTACGGCCCATTATGGTGTCGTTGTTCGGGGCGATTAGCTGGCGCGAGATTTATGGCGCGTCCTGTCCCTCCGGAGGCGCGCCTGGGGACCGCCCGCCGCCCGGAGTCCGAGCCTCGACCCGCCCCGCCGCCGCCGCCGCCGACGCCGCGCGTTCTGTGCTGTTTGGAATGGCTGTCGCTCACGGTTGCTCTTGTTTATATTATTGCTTTGACTGCCTTTATTATCTCTGATTGTTACTATCATTTTTGCCATTTTTTTGTGATTTGTATTAGTAATCTTACTGTTACAGTTTTGATTATTATACTAATCGTGATTATTATGGTGAATAAGTATAGTAATACTGTACAACAGTGATGGCGATATTATCTGTGAATGATAACAATAATGGTGATCCACAACAATAATTACGATAGGATAACTAACGATAACAAAGATGATGATGGGGATTATAGTACTAATGATAGCTCAGTAATAATAATGATATCTTTCACTATCATTATCACTGGGATTATCAGCAATATCAACATCATCATAATGATAACGAAAATATTAGTAACAATGGTCATGCCGGAAGTACCTACATTAATTACGATAGCAAAGTTATGATTAAAACTATAAACATTACTATCTGTAACGCTCCTAACTTTATGTCTAATATCAATTTCATTAATCCATGCACACCACCGATATTCCGGCAACCAGTAATCCGGTACCTCGGTTAATCCGGACACTTGGATCTACCCGAACTGACAGGAGAAACGTAATTTAACTGCTAATCTAGAAAATATTTCTTTTTCTCGCTGTTAACGCTCGTAGAAGGAGAAATAAACATTGCAAAAGATGTAGCATAAGGAGCAATCTGGAAAAAAAAAATCGTTTTCTCGGAAGACACTTTCGGTTTCTTTAAGTAAACTGATTCTATTTATATCCTTATTGTGTTACGTTTTCTAGATATTCCTTCGATTATTTTTATCAGTTATCATTACTATTACCTTATTGCTATTGTAATTATTTGTTGATGGTTATTGTAATTAGTGGATAGTTTTTAGAGTCCCATATAATTAGTTTGATATTATCAGTATCCTATTAATATTAATGATGATGATGATGGTGATGTGGTGATAAGAAAAATGCTGGTTGATAATGATGATGATGATGATGATTATGATAATGATAATAATAATAATACAAAACAATATTAATAACAACAATAATAATAATGATGATAATAATTATAATTATGATAATGTTAATAATGATAATAATAATTATAAAATATAATAATAGTAATAATGATAATAATGATAGTAACAATAATAATAATAATGATAATAGTAATAATAATAATAATGTTAATAGTAATAATAATAACAATAATAAGAATGGCAACAATAATATGATAATGATAATGAATAATTGTAATATCAGAAATAATTATTATCGTAATGATAAAGAT
>NC_061821.1:32739019-32741519 GCF_019202785.1 Penaeus chinensis | reverse complement strand
TTCACATTATTATAAACTCATAATCATGATGTTTTGCGAAATATTATGATATCATTGACATTATTATTATTGTTCTTGCAATATTATCATTATCATTATTATTATTGCTTTTCTTCTTATTCTTCTCATTATTATTATCATTATTAGTAATAATATCAATTATAATTTTTGTTATTATTAATGTTATCATTGCTATTTGTAACTGTATCAGTATTATTATTATCGTTCTCAGTATTGTTATTGGTACTACAATAATAACTGTATTAATGATAAGAATTGTTCTGAAAATAGTACTAATAATTATAATCAGTCTCATTATTGGAATCATTAATGATACTATCATAATTGTTTTCTACTTTTTATTATCTAATGATTAATTTTCTTCGAGGCAAATGCAAGGTCTTGAAGCAGTTTGGCCATTATGTTATGCAACCTTTATCATTTAATAATACTGATCCGAAAAAAAAGAGGGTAGGAGGGAAAAGGCAAAGAAAAGGGGAGAAAAAAGGGGGAAGAGGGAAAAATGGAGAGGAAAGGGGCTTAAAGAGATAAGGGAGATGGGCAAAGCGAAACAGAGAGAAATGGACGAAAAGGTGATTGATAAAAGGACAGGGAGGGGGAAGGGAAGGGGGGTCAGAGAAGAAAGGGAGGGAAGGGGATAAGTGTGCGAAGGAGGAGGGAAGAGGAGGGAAAGAAAAGGGAGATGGGAGCGAAAGGGAGAAGGAGGAGGGTGAAAGAGGGAGAAAGGATTACTCCTTATTTTATTGTTGTTCCATGGAATTTCCACGCGTCACGCCCAGTTACTATTACTAATGTTATCAAAATTAGTGTCGTTGGTCTTGTAATTGTTGTTGTTGTTAATATGAGTGGATCGGTAATGTCTATGAAGTTGATAAAATCTTAGGTGCACATCCCTTTTGATGGGCCGTGTGGTGCATTTGGTTATCTAGTCATTCAGGGCTATAACTGGTTACGTAGGGATTCGAGTCCTGGTGATCGAGGGTTGTTTTATATATGTATGTATACATATACACACGTTAATATTATATAGGTATATATATGTATATGTATATATATGTATATATTATATATGTACATATATGTATATGCATATACTTATATCTATATATCTATCTATCTATCTATCTATCTATCTATATATTATAGGTGCCATCACCGATGCGGTGACTGACGAACCACTTGGCGCCATGTTGGCATCATGTAGTTGACTGGGTCTTTATACTGGGGAGCTGACCAATGATCCTTCCCCAGGGAGTAGTTGGTTAGGTAATCATTGTTGGTTATCGAGGGTTGTTGCATATATATATATGTGTATATATATGTATGTGTGTGTGTGTATGTATGTATGTATTTATGTATATATGTATGTAT
Organism: Penaeus chinensis; assembly: GCF_019202785.1. Taxonomy (NCBI): domain Eukaryota; kingdom Metazoa; phylum Arthropoda; class Malacostraca; order Decapoda; family Penaeidae; genus Penaeus; species Penaeus chinensis. The sequence goes on along the minus strand of NC_061821.1, from coordinate 32,740,127 downwards.
ATATATATAATTGTCATCATTGTTGGTCGTTCTCAACCCACCATCATATCTACGACAGACTCACCCCCAACCGTATCTAGTTGTATGTATGTATATATGTATTTATATATACTATTTATATATACATATGCACATATTTATGGAATATATATATATATATATGCATAGACACACAATATATATGTTTTATATATACATACATATACTATATATATATATATATATATGTATGCTTACATATATATATATATATATATACATACACACATCTGTATATATATATGTATATATATTTACCTATATATATATAAACATATATGTACCTATATATATAATATATATATGTATATATTATATATGTATATATATATATATATAAATATATATAAACACATACATATGCATTCTGCACACACACATATACACACGCTGTGATTATTTTCACATATTTGAGAGAGAGAGAGAGAGAGAGAGAGAGAGAGAGAGAGAGAGAGACCGACAGCCAGACAAATAGACTGACAGACAGGCGAGGAGGGGGGGGGGGGGGTCGTCGGCGTTATACCTAATTATAGACTGTTCAGACTGTAACTATAGTAGGTAATGGGTATGTTGGTCTCACCCTAGTTATATGTGTGCGTTCATGTATTGTTTGTGTCCACGTATACACACATGTTTACACACAAAGAAGTGCGTGGAAGGAGACTAAAGAGAAAGTTAGAGATACACACATACACACACGCACAAAATCGATTTACTATCAGGTAGACATTTGATCGAATAAATAAAAGTTTGTCGGATCGATAACAGAGGAAACAGTGAGAGAAAAAACAATAAAAAAGTAAAATAGGCATGCGCAGAGACTTGCGAAAGTGAGCGTGTGTGTGGTCACTGTTGCTGTCTCTGACCATGATAATTCATAGACCAATTCCGGACCGAAAGTAATAACGCCGAGAAGTAATCTAGTTTTCCTTCTCCCTTTGTCCATATATATGTGGAGCGAGCGTCGCCTCATTCCCGAAGGAGCCTCCTTATACGAACATAAATCATAAGAGAAGGAAGATGTGACGAAAGAGGATCCACGTTCCTCCTTTTTTTACCCTTCTCTTGT
>NC_061821.1:32713149-32715649 GCF_019202785.1 Penaeus chinensis | reverse complement strand
ATCCGCTTGCACCAAATGATTAGCAAGAGCGTTCGCGTAAAACCCTCGAATCTACACGCACCAAATATCCAGCAAGTGCGTTCGCCCAAAACCTTCGAATCTGCACTTGCCAAATGTTCTGAGAGAGCGTTCGCGCAAGTGACGGATCCGGATCGAGTTCTGGCGTCTCGGTGGCTGGCCGGGTGGTCCGTCCCGGGCGCTGAATCAACGCCGGCGCTGAAGTTGGCGGTACATGTAATTAAGGTAAATGGAATCGCATTGTTTGAGTACATGTGCTTCTTAGCCTTATGGGAACCAAGAAGTCAGTTGATGCTTGTATACAGTAGAGATTTAATCCTACTGTATATATACATACACATATTCTATGGATGTCTTTATATATATGTCCATTCTTCTGTCTGTTCACTCTCTGTCTGTTTATCACCATATCTTATTTTACTGATTTGTCCTTATTTACACACGGCACATACGTACACACAAGAGAAAGAGAGAGAGAGAGAGAGAGAGAGAGAGAGAGAGAGAGAGAGAGAGAGAGAGAGAGAGAGAGAGAGAGAGAGAGAGAGAGAAAAGTATAGATGGGCAGATAGAAAGATAAAGAGATGGAGAGATAGATGGACAGACAGACAGACAGACAGACAGACAGACAGACAGACAGACAGACAGACAGACAGACAGACAGACAGACAGACAGACAGATAGATAGATGGAAAGGGAGAGAGAAAGATACTCACATATATATATATATATATATATATATATATATAGAGAGAGAGAGAGATAGAGAGAGATAGAGAGAGAGAGAGTACACATACTGTATAGATATGCATCAAACAGGTCTCTTTTGAGTGCTCTGCCTCTCTCCTTTCCTCACTGTCTACTCCTCTCCTTCACCCTCATCGTCTCACTCTCCTCTTCTGCCTTTATCTCATATTTTCTTTTGTCTGTCTGTCTGTCTTTCTGTGTTCTCTTTCTTTCCTTCTCTCTCTCTCTCTCTCTCTCTCTCTCTCTCTCTCTCTCTCTCTCTCTCTCTCTCTCTCTCTCTCTCTCTCTCTCTCTCTCTCTCTCTCTCTCTCTCTCTCTCTCTCTCTCTCTCTCTCTCTCTCTCGCTCGTTTGCTTTCCCTACACACACACACACACACAAACACACGCACACACACACACACACACACACACACACACACACACACACACACACACACACACACACACACACACACACACACACACACACATATATGTATATCTATCTATCTATCTATCTATATATCTATCTATATATATGTATATATATCAGTATCATATCTATCTATCAGTCTATCTATCTGTGTCTGTCTCTCGCTCTCCCCCTGTGCCCTTTGCGCCCCCGTTTCTTCCCTCTTAACTTCTTCCGCCACCTACGCCGTCGCCGCCTTTGCCGTCTTTAAGGAACTCATAAAGCCTTGACTTAATCCGCCTCGATCCCTGTTAATGATGTGGGGACAGACTGGCGACAAAGGCCCCCGCACCGACGACCTTCGTGGGCTTCTTCGGGGGGTCTGGAGTGCCCGCTGGCTTCGGGACGCGGTTCTACCTCCTTCCTCTGGTTTCTCTCTTCCCTTCACACCTCTTCTCCTTCTCTGCCTTTCCATTCCCTTCTTCTGTTGTTGTTGTTTTTTTCGTTCTCCCTCTTCCTTCTCCTTGACCGTTTGCTTCGTTCTTCTCTGGTATTCCGTCTTGTTTTCTCTCTCATTCTCTTTCCTTGATTCACTTCCTTATCCTCTTCCTCCTTTCCCTTCTTTATCCTTCCCCCGTTCCCTTCTGTCTCCTGCTCTTCCTTTTTCCATCCACCTCCTCCTATTCCTCCATTCCCCGTCCACCCCCACCACCCCCTTTCCCATCCCCTCCCCCACCCCCTTCCCTCCCTGGCGGTGGGTTCTGCCCGCTGGTCGTGTGAGAGGATTTGTAAGTGATACCTTCTGTGCGATGTTCGCTTTTGAGTTAGTTAAAGCTCCTTTGGGTAGGTTTTCTTTTCTTTCTCTCCTTTTTTTCCTTTTATACTCGGGGTCCCTCTTATTTCCCTTTCATTTGCTCTGCCGGTGGCCTTACACGCACGGTCGCTGGGAATCTTCTTCCCCGCGTGGGAGAAACAACGAAGGGGAAACATGCATCCTTCTTAGAGGGAAAAATATCGTATATTTACATAAATAAACATACTGTAACATATACATAACAAAATGTATTCACAAGACATCCACACCACGAGGCGCACACCTGGACACAAACAAACACAAGGACACATACACTGTTACGACACAATCTTCCACACATATCATCGGCTTGACTTTACTATCGGCACTTTTAAGCCAACATTTATATACATTCTCCTCTCCCCACTTTCACCCTTCCCCCCCTCCCCCCCCCCCTTCAGCGCCACCTACGTCATTCTCGCTTTATAAGTCTGGATCTTCTGTGTCGTACTTGACCGCTGCCAGCTGGCACAGATGGCCGTAAAGCTGTCCA
>NC_061821.1:32705649-32708149 GCF_019202785.1 Penaeus chinensis | reverse complement strand
GAAAGAGAAAGAGAGAGAGAGAGAGAGAGAGAGAGAGAGAGAGAGAGAGAGAGAGAGAGAGAGAGAGAGAGAGAGAGAGAGAGAGAGAGAGAGAGAGAGAGAGAGAGAGAGATGTAAACACACGTATGATATGATGGATATATGTATGCATATATATATCCATACATCATTATATATGTATCTATATATGTAGTAAACCTACGTATTTTCCTTTTGCTTCTTCTCTCCTTCTGTCCGTCGACCTAAGCCTCCCCACGAGCGTCGCTTCCCTCTTCCCAGGCGCGAGCAACACGAGGCCCAGGGAGGCTGCGCGGAAACGCAAGAGATCGGCGTTAATGGCGACAGGAAGTGACCAGAGCCTTAAGACGTGTGGGAGAGGGCGAGGCGAGGGGCAAGGAGATGGGGAAAAGGAGATAAGTAGACAGGTGATAGATTTGTAGGTAAATTATGTTTTAGGAGAGAACTGAGAGATAGGAAAATGGAAGAATTATAAATTGATAGGTAGGCTGGTGGGCAGATGTGTATTAATATGTATGGGCACACACGCACAGGCTTTATATATATATATATATATATATATATATATATATATATATATATGTATATATGTATATATGTATATATGTATATATATATATATATAAATGTATGTATATATGTATATATGTATATATGTATATATATATGTATATATATGTTTATATATATGTATATATATGTATATATATGTATATATATGTATATATATGTATATATATGTATATATACACACACACACGCATACATAGATATATATATATATGTATAAATATATATATACGTATATATATGTATATAAATGTATATATATATATATAAATATATATATATATATATATATATATATATATATATATATATATATATGTGTGTGTGTGTGTGTGTGTGTATATGTATATATGTGTGTGTGTGCGTGTGTAAGGAATAAAGATAAAAATGAGGGATTATTTGGATCGAGCAAACCCACTGAAGCTGAAATGAACACCGAATTGAGGCCAAATCCAAGACCAATTTCTGCGGCGAGACGTCCCCCCCCCCCCCCACACGCCCCTTGCCTCTCACCCCAATGCATCATCTGAAGCAAAAATCCTCCCGAGATCTTCCCATAGAAGACGGACGGATAATTCCTGAGCAAACAGGTAAAGAGGGAAATATCCTTTTATAAATGCTTCATAATCCTGCCCATAGATCCCTTTTGTAGGATTCGATCTTCGTTCTTCCTCCGGCCTGATCCCCCTGCCTGCCTTCGCCTCTATTGCCTCGGGTCGTCACCGAAGCTTATACTTCCTTCTTGGCGCCGTTGCATGGAAGGGGGGGGGGGAGGAAGGAGGAAAGCGTGGGTCAGCTGAACACACACACACACACACATACACACACACACACACACACACACACACACACACACACACACACACACTCACACACACACACACACACACACACATGTATATATAACATATCTCGGTGGTTAATACGAATGACTATGTTATCCCACATATCAACAAGAAAACACGCGGAGAGCGCAAGGTTTTAGTCAGCGCCCAAAACCCAATTTAAAATGACGTAAATCTTTCAAAAGAAAACAAAATTCTGACAAACCCATTTCTGTATGGAATCTTATTCATCACAAAAGCCTGTTAACCTATACATTTTTATCGCAATCCGCCAGTAACTTTTCGCATGTATATCCATATCTATGTATATATACGCATCTATATCTATATCTTGTTGTGTATCTATATATAATCTCTATCAATATCTATATATAATCTCTATCAGTATCTACATATAATCTCTATCACCATCTATACATAATCTCTATCAACATCTATATCTACATCTATATACACCTATCTATCCATTTATATGTAACTGATATGTGACCGTGTGTATATGTAAATTCACCACATTCACTTTGAGAGCCGCTCCTCAAAGTGACTGCCATGACTAACTGCCTCTTCGCGTTTGAAAAAAAAAAAAATAGTTCAAGGCAAAGGATTTGGTCTATATATATATATATATAGATAGATAGATAGATATAGATAGATGGATGGATGGATGGATAGATGGATGGATGGATAGATAGATGGATAGATAGATGGATAAATAGATAGATGGATAGATAGATGGATAGATAGATAGATGGATAGCTTGATAGATAGATAGAGAGATGGATAGATAGATAGATAGACGGATAGATTGATGGATAGATGTATATAGATAGATAGACGGATAGATATATAGACGGATAGATAGAGATAGATGGATAGATAGATGGATAGATAGATGGATAGATAGATAGATAGACGGATAGATTGATGGATAGATGGATATAGATAGATAGACGGATAGATATATAGACGGATAGATAGAGATAGATGGATAGATAGATGGATAGATAGATAGATAGACAGATTAATAGATAGATAGACAGATAGATAAATAGATAAGGAAGACCGAT
>NC_061821.1:32658149-32663149 GCF_019202785.1 Penaeus chinensis | reverse complement strand
GGACTCCCCGGCGCCGATTCCCCGCATTCCGGAGGCAGCGGAGAAGCCTCTCGCCGGAGTGCATTTTCCTTCGGTGCGGCGGAGGGTCGAGGCGACGCCGCCCCTCTGCCTTCCCTGGGTCCGCCGCTGCCCTGCCGCCGACCCGTGCCTGCGCCGCCCGCCTTCTGTCGCCTTCTGCAGCTTCCTCTCTCAGCCGCAGGTCGCCTCTTGCAGCCTCATGGCCTCCTGTTGCGTTGTGTCGCATCCCGCCTCCTCCTGCAGCCTCCTCCCTCACCAAGCGACCTCACCCTCGGCCTCCCGCCCGCCGCCCGGCCGCCCGGCACTTCGGTGGAAACGTCAGATGCGGTGGGCGGGCCTTCGATTCGTCTCCCCCCATCAGAGGCTCTGTCCGAGCGGATTTTAATGTGATTTGTGATATGATTCGCTCGATGATTTGCGACTCCACTCCCTCCCCACTCTCCCCCACTCCCTCCCCACTCTCCCCCACTCTCCCCCATTCCCTCCCCACTCTCCCATCCCTCATTCCCCACTCACTCCCTCCCCCTCCTTCCTCCCCACTCTCCCCCTCCCCCTCCTTCCTACCCACTCACCCCGATCCCCACCCTGCTTCCCCACTCACTCCCCCTTCCTTCTTCCCTTCTCTCCCCAACCTCGTTCCCTGCCCCCTTCCCCCCTTCTTCCCTGCCCCCCTCCTCCCCTTCTCCCCTCCTAATCCCCTCCCCCCCCCTACCAAATCTTAAGAGCGAGCTTGCCAATCATTCGCCACGGATAGGCATGGCGAAAAGTGAGACTATTTATCGACCCATTTCGAGCTCAAGACTCCAATTTGGCAAAGTGGTGTGACGAAGATGGACCGAAGAAAGGGAGAGACGGAGAAGGAGAAGAGGAAGAGAGGGAGGAGGAGAAGTGGGAGAGAGGGAGGAGGAAAAGAGGGAGAGAGAGGGAGAAGGATAAGAGGGAGAGACGGAGAAGAAGAGGGAGAGAGAGGGAGGAGGAGAAGAGGGAGAGAGGGAGGAGGAGAAGAGGGAGAGACGGAGGAGAAGAGGGAGAGAGGAGAGGAGAAGGGGAGAGAGGAGGAGGAGAAGAGGGAGAGAGGAGGAGGAGAAGAGGGAGAGAGAGAGGAGGAGAAGAGGGAGAGAGGGAGGAGGAGAAGAGGGAGAGAGGGAGGAGGAGAAGAGGGAGAGAGAGAGGAGGAGGAGAAGAGGGAGAGAGAGGGAGAGAGAGGAGGAGAAGAAGGAGAGAGGGAGGAGGAGAAGAGGGAGAGAGAGAGAGAAGAGGGAGAGAGGGAGGAGGAGAAGAGGGAGAAGAGAGGAGGGGAGGGAGGGAGAGGGGGAGGAGGAGAGGGAGGGAGGGGAGGGGGAGGGAGAGGGGGAGAGAGAGAGAGAGAGTGGGGAGAGGAGGGAGGGGAGGGAGGGACGGAGGAAGGGAGAGGAAATGAGGGAGGGAGGAGAGAGGGAGGGGAGAGGGGAGGGAGGAGGGAGGAGGGGGAGAGGGGGGGGGGGGGGAGAGAGAGAGAGAGTGGAGGAGGAAGAGAGGGGGGGAGGGAGAGGAGAGAGGGGGGGAGAAGAGGGAGGGGAGAGGGAGGGAGAAGGAGGCAGGGGGTGGGGGGAGGGAGAGGGAGAGGGGGGGTGGGAGGGAGCGGGGAGAGGAGGAGGAGAGAAAGAGGGAGGGAGAGGAGGGAGAGGGAAGGGAGAAGGAGGGGAGGGAAGGGAGGAGAGAAGAGAAGGAGGAAAGGAGAGAGGGAGGGGGGAAGAGAGGGAGAGGGAGAGGGGAGGGGGGGAGAGGAGGAGGGAGGGGAGAGGAAGGAGAGTGGGAGAGGGGAGGAGAGGAGGGAGGGAGGAGGAGGAAGGGGGGGAGGGGGGAGGGAGGAGGGAAGGGAGGAGAGAGGGGGGAGAGGGAGATGGGAGAGGGGAGAGAGGGAGGAGAGGGAGGGAGGGAGGGATGAGGGAAGAGGGAGGGGAGAGGAGAGGGGAGGGAGGGGGGGAGGAGGAGAGGAGGAGAGAGAGGGATGGGGGGGAGGGGAGGAGGGGATGGGAGGAGAGGGGAGGGAAGAGGAGAGAAAGGGGGAGAGAGGGAGAGGGGGAGGAGAGAGGAGGAGGAGAGGGAGAAGAGGGGAGAGGGATGAGACGAGGGAGGAGGGGGGGGGGGAAGGAGGAGAAGAGGGAGAAGCGGGGGAGGGGAGAGGGAGAAGGGGAGGAGAGGGAGGGGGGAAGAGGGATGAGGAGGAGAGGGGAGAGGAGCGGAGAGGGAAGGGAGAGAGAGAGGGGAGGGTGATGGAGAAGAAGGGGAGGGGATGGGAAGGAGGGGGGGAGGGAAGGGGAGGGGGGGAAGGAGAAGGGGGGGGGGAAGGGAGGAAGGGAGGGGGAGAGGGTGAGGAGGGAAGGAAGGAGGAAGGGGGAGGGAGGGAGAGAGGAGAGAGGAGAGGAGGTGAGAGAGAGAGGGGGGGGGAGGGGGAGGGGAGGAGAAGAGGAGGGAGAGTAAGGGGAGGAGAGGGAGTGAGGGGGGGGGGGGGGGGGGGGAGGGGGGGGGAGGGGGAAGGGGGGAGAGGGGAGAGAGAGAGGGGGGGAAAGGGGGGGGGAGAAGAGGGAGAGAAGGGGAGAGGGAAGAGAGGAGGGGGAGGGGGAGGGAGAGGAGGAGAGGGGCGGGGAGGAGAGAGAGAGAGAGAGAGGGCGAAAAAAAAAAAAAAAAAAAAAAAAAAAAGGGGGGGGGGGGGGGGGGGGGGGGGGGGGGGGGGGGGGGGGGGGGGGGGGGGGGGAGGGGGAAGAGAGAGGAGGAGAGAGAGAGGTGAGGGAGAGGGAGGAGAGGAGTGAGAGAGAGAAGGGGAGGAGGAGAGGAGAGAGAGGAGATGAGAGAGAGAGGGAGGGAGGAGGGAGAGAGGAGGGAGAGGGAGGATGGGAGGAGGAGGACGAGGAGGAGGAGGGGAGAGGGGGAGAGAGGGGAGAGAGAGGAGGGGAGGAGAGAGAGAGAGAGGAGGGAGGAGGGAGGAGGGAGGAGAGAGGGGAGAGAGGGAGGAGAGGAGGAGAAGGAGAGCGAGAGAGAGGGAGAGGAGGAGAGGAGAGGAGGGGGAAGAGAGGGAGGAGAGGGAGAGGAGAGAGAGGAGGACGAGAGGAGGAGGAAAGAGGAGAGAGAGGAGGGGAGAGGAAGCGGAGAGAGGGAGGAGGGAGAGAGAGAGGGAGAGAGAGGGAGGAAGAGGGAGAGAGGGAGGGGAGAAAGGGGAGAGAGGAGGAGGAGAGAGGGGAGAGGGGAGGAGGAGGAGAGGAGAGAGAGAGGGGGAGAGAGGAGAGAGAGAGGAGGAGGAAGAGGAGGAGGAGGAGGGGAAGAGAAGGGGGAGAGGGAGGAGGAGACGGGAGGGAGAGAGGGAGCGAGGAGAAGGAGAGAGGGAGGAGAGGAAGAGGAAGGGAGAGATGGGGGGAGAAGAGGAGGAGGGGAGGCGAGAAGAGTGGGAGGAAAGAGAGGGCGAGAGGGAGGAGGAGAAGAGGGAGGGAGGGCGAGGTAGAGGGGGAGAGAGAAGGGAGAGGAGAGGAGAGGGAGGCGGGAGAAGAGGGAGAGAGGGAGGGGAGAAGAGGGAGGAGGAGAGGGGGGGAGAGACGGGAGAGACGGAGAGGGAAGAGGAGGAGAGAGGGAGGGGAAGAGCGGGAGAGAGTAGAGGAAGGAGGACGAGAGAGGAGAGAGGGAGGAGAGGAGAGAGGGAGGAGGGAGAGGAGAGAGGAGGTGGGAGGAGGGAGGAGGGAGGAGGAGAGAGGGCGAGGGGAGGGGAGGAGAGAGAGGGAAGAGGGGGAGGAGAGCGGGGGAGAGAGAGGAGGGGAAGAGGGAGAGAGAGAGGAGGGGATGGAGGAGAGAAGGAGAGGAAGGTGGAGAGGAGAGAGGAGGGGGGAGGAGAGGGAGGGAGAGGGCGGGGAGAGAGAGGACGAGGAGGGAGAGGAGAAGAGGGAGAGAGAGAGGAGGAGAAGAGGGAGGAGGGAGAGAGGAGAAGGAGGAGAGAGAGGGAGGAGGAGAAAAGGAGAGGGAGAGGGAGAAGACGAGGGATTCGAGGGGGAGGAGAAGGGAGAGAGAGGGAGGAGGAGAGCGAGAGGGGAGAGGAGGAGAGAGGAGGGAGAGAGAGGAGGGCGAAGAGAGAGAGGGAGGAGTAAGAGGTGAGAGAGAGAGGTGGAGAAGAGGGAGGAGAGAGAGGAGGAGAAGAGGGAGAGCGGGGGAGGAGAAGAGGGAGAAGGAGAGAGATGGGATAGAGAGAGGAGGAGAGAGGGAGAGAGGGAGGCGGAGAAGAGGGAGAGAGGGAGAGGAGGAGAAGAGGGAAGAGGGGAGCGAGGCAGAAGAGGGAGGAGAGAGGAGGAGAAGAGGGACTTTCCTCCCCCTTTCCTCTCTCTCTGCCTCTTTCGTGCCGCCCCTCTCTCCTCTCTCTTTTCCCTCCCTCTCTCTCTCTTCTCTCTCCTTCCCTCCCTCTCCCTCTGCTCGCCTACCCTCCCCCTCTCTTCCTCTTCTCTTCCGCTCTCTCTCTCTCTCTCTCTCTCTCGTCTCTCTCTCTCTCTCTCTCTCTCTCCTCTTTCATCCCTCTCTTCTCTCTCTCTCTTCTTCTCTCTCTCTCTCTCTCTCTCCTCTCTCTCTCTTTCTCTCTCCCTCCCCGCCGCGGCTCTCACGTTTCTCTCTCTCTCTCCCTCTCCTCTCTCTCGCTCTCCTCCCGCTCTCTCTCTCTCTCTCTCTTTTCTCTCTCTCTCCTCTTCTTTCTCCCCCTCGCTCTCGCTTCTCTCCCCTCTTCTCTTTCTCTCTCTCTCTCTCTCTCTGCTCTCTCTCTCCTATCCTCTCTCTCTTTCTTCTCTCTCTCACGTTTCTCTCTTCTCTCTCTCTCTTCTCTTTTCCTCTCTCTCTTCTCTCTCTTCTCTCTTCTCTCTCCTCCCCCTTCTCATTCCTCTCTTTTCCACCTCTCTTCTTCCCCCCCCCCTCCCCCCCCCCCTCTCTCCTTTTCTCCTCTCTCTCTCTCTCTCTCTCTCTCTCTCTCTCTCTCT
>NC_061821.1:32640649-32648149 GCF_019202785.1 Penaeus chinensis | reverse complement strand
AGATCAATGTGGGAAAGTTCCTCCAGTGGCCTAGGATGGATTGGGCCGTGAGAGGTACATCATTCTCTCCATATAGACCTTCATGAACCTTATTTCCACAGCTCATTAGTTGGGGACTTCTCCAGTATGGGTAGCCCTTCAAACCAATGGATATGGCATTGGCCTGAACAGCAGGGTGATCAGCACTAGGAATGAAAACTGACACAGGTACTGCCTGAATCAGGGCGCTAAATCCCTGATGCTGCTGCAACTCTACTCAACAAGGGCTGCCGTTATGAGATATCTGAGAAGGGACAGTTTTCATCTCACCTGTGGATGGCACTAAAGAGAAGCTGCTTATTGAAAAATAGTTCATTAATAAGAAGGTACCTAATTTGGTGAAGGATGGGAAACCAATTGGTCTATAATCTTACGAGATTATCATGGAAAACGCGACGAAAGTTATGTATTGAGAGGTTTATGTATTTTGCACAGGGAGTGGGAAGGTTGTTTTCAGGCTAATGTAGGAAATTAAGTAATGAAATATATATGAGACGAGACCGAGAACTATAGCATAAAAAAACACTAGATTATTTAAGAAAATAGATAAACCAAAACCTATACCTGATATAAATTTTACTCTCAAAGATAAATTGTGTTTGAATATCGGACTAGAATGGGGTGAGAAACTTCATGAAGAGTTGGTTTCTTACAATTGTTCCGGAAGAGAGCTTAAGGAATTGATGTTCCGAACCAAAGGATATCTCACTTATCTGAGAGGTTCCAAATTATCCTCTTGTAGCTTTCCAACAGGAAACTTGGGGAGGGCACAGCTCCAACAAGATCAGGAGCTATAATCCTCCCCGGCCTTGGACCTGACAAGGATGCAATCATAAGTAACCTCCTGACCAATTTCTCTTGTCAGCTGCATCATCAGGCTGACTGAGGAATGGTTAAACATCAGGTTGGTATGTTTTATGTCAGAGACTGAAGCAGAGAAAGAGAGAGAGAGAGAGAGAGAGAGAGAGAGAGAGAGAGAGAGAGAGAGAGAGAGAGAGAGAGAGAGAGAGAGAGAGAGAGGGAGAGAAAGAGAGAGAAAGAGAGAGAGAGGAGAGAGAGAGAGAGAGAGAGAGAGAGAGAGAGAGAGAGAGAGAGAGAGAGAGAGAGAGAGAGAGAGAGGGGGGGGGGGGGGGAGAGATTGATTCCATAGCAGTACGATTTCTCTTTGGCCTCATGAAGGCTTATGATACTACTTGCGAGCACCGGATTCTCATGAAGCTCTATGATAAAGGTTTGGCAAGGGAGTTACCTAGCCTGTCATTTACAGAAATAATTATGTTAAAGCATGTTTTAATAACTCTCATATGTGTTTTCACGTCGACTATTTCACTCTGTAAAACTTACACAAGTGGGCCTAATGCCTTATAGTTTTGCAGCTGCCATAAGGACCTAACCATAAAGCACTTCTATGGCTTTACCATTGGATCGTCTACTGCAAGTTAGCCAAATTTTCCAGCAGAACCTACTTTTCTCAAAATGTTGAGGACGGTTCACCACAAGCTCAGAATATGTACAGGGGCTTTTAGTCTCTACACACTTAGAATGCAGAATAATTTCTCTCTTACCAACATAAGCTCTTCATCACTTTCCTAGAGCTTATGCATCGTAATGCATCATTGTGCCACTTCATGAACGGTCACAATAAAATTGGAGTTGTTCTCATTAGATTACCATTCAAAAGCACTACAACACTAATAGACTATGAAACTTTAAGCATTTTGGCATATGACTACATGTATATAATCCTTAATAAAAGTAAATCTATATCTATCTATCTGGCCGTCTAGCTACACACGTGCACTTGCAAACATACATGAACTATATGCATATGTAAATTAATACTGTTTCCTCTAGTTTCTGTTCGCGGAAGAAAAGACGGATGACAAAGTATAACAGAGAATGAAGAAATCGTTGTTTGCTGTAATATCACTTTTGGAGTACTTTGAGCTGGAGGTATGAAACTTTACTAATTGTTTCTTCAGTCATGTAAACAGCCAACGTAAACTGTAAAAAAAAAAAATAAGAAGCCTTTCTGGGTTCCTTATACATAAGACAGTACAAAGGAATGTTAAATCAGAGTCTCTCTATGATTCTACGTTGAAACTTGTCTTCTAACTACACTAATCTTCGAAATTAGTCTTAGAAAAAAAGTGGAAGGAGACGTCAAGGATATCTATGGAGACATAGCCCAAAAGCACTATCCATAGTTTTATTTTTTTAAACTAATATCTCCCTACTGGAATTCCTCAGACTTTCAACTTTCATAATAAACTCAGATTACATATAACATACCCCTCCCCTCCAACAAAAAAGGAAAGAAAAAAAAGAAAAACTACCTCAACTACCATACATTTGCAGTAATCCCTTGCTAAGCTGTAGTTTCAAGGATTATGCCATTACACGCAGGCATTTTCATGATCGCCTCACAAAAGACTTGTGAAAACTAGCTTAGCTCGGCCTTAATAAAATTTGGATAAGGGCGACGAAACAGATGGAAGAAATTAAATGTAAATGTGATTTTTTTTTTATCATATAGAACTTGTAATTTATTTGCGTTTACTCTACTAATGAAAATAGCTTTATTAATCTGGATGTTTCATTACGCCGCTTCATGATTCTATTATCACGATATTTCTATCTGTAGTCATATGATATATTTGAAATATCCAGGTACTAGCTTCTGCTATCTTGTAATATGTGCCCTGAACTATCGTAGTTCTTCCATCAATGGAGTGTATTCACCATTCAAATATACCTGCAACCCCCATTCGTCTGGGCATTTTATGACATTCTTCTTACTTTGTTCACTACATGCGACACTCCTCATTTCTCTACGGTTTTCTTGTATTATCTCTGTATGTTGTAAGATCTCTGATGCTTATACCAGTCATTATTACGGTATACTTGTTACCTGACGCCTAGAAAGATACAAGATTCTTTCTGTGTGCTGTGCGATGCGGTGTTTGCGTTCTCGTCTAGCAGTCTTGCTGAATGACCATTTCAAAATATGATTGTGTCCTCCACATACCAAATCATCAAATATTGCATTATCATCTATTAAATTATCTCCGTAGTCTTTGATTCTGCAAATATTATCATTCGTCTTGGGGGAAAAAAAAAAAATAATAATAACAATGGAATAGTCACTTAGTGCTTTCAGTTTTCCCTTTCAGTATTTTGTTTTTTATTTCTTTTACCTGCATCGATTTATTCTCTTCGTACCGAGAGGCAGTCATCCGATTGTCTACTCTTGGCGTGGCGGCGCTTGGAGTAGCCATCAGAAACACAAGACTTTGACGTCAGGGGCGGGTGCTGTCAGGGTGGGCGTGAAGACGAGCGATTTCTACTGATGGCTGTCGCGAAGAGCATTTTTGGTAATAGAAGAGGGTGTGACACCAGAAGAAGAGGAGTGGGCGGTCGAGGCTGAGGAGGAAGAGACTGCGGGGGAAACCAGGGCTCATTGTCAAGCTAAATACATCAGCTGTCTCACTGCTTAATGGCGCCGGCTCGTTCGACCGATGACAACGTCCTTTACATGATCAATAAACATCTAATCATTATTTTCAGTTCAGGCATTGGTATCTATCTTATCTTATATTCTGATATTGATTAATTTGTTTATTCTTATTTACTTATTTGTTTATTTAAAACGGCAGTGCTCATTTTCATTTCTGAACTTCGCATTTGAATTGCCTTGTTAGTATGGATGCCCAATGCTAGTAGTGTTTGTATATAAAAAAAATACCCATTTTAAGTGCTCATTTCAAACGAATTTTCTTGTGGATATGTTTTTGCACAACCCTTCAGCCTGTGGATTGTAACGAAACAAAACACTATCTCACATAAACCAATTATTTTTAGACTTTTCATATTTTTTAAACACTAGGAAGATATGATTGACAGCCTACCTCTTACAGACAAGTATTCAGAACCGTGCTAAAAGAGTAAATGTTTTTTTTAGTTATATTCTGTGATTTATAGATAATAAAATGATGTTTGTCGAAATCGTATTTGATGAAATTTTGGCTTATGTAGTTAAAGATAATGGTATATTACAAGTAAGATGCTTTATTTAACACTTATTTGATCCGTTACTTTTACAACTTCCCACAAGCATGGACAACTTATAATGTGATTTCACTTAAATCTAGAAAAAAAAACCCATCTTTGAAACATATGTTCGATTGCCTTTCACCCAACAGCGTTTCTGGCCATGGATTTTTTTTCTTTTTTTTTTTTTTGAAACGGAAACAGCTGCTCGGAACACGAGGCGAAGATTGTTTTAGAAACATAATTATATATATATATATATATATACACATACATTAGATAGATCGATTTAAACATAAATGCGTACGTACTTACATACATATACAGTAAATAGATAGGTAGTATAGAATAATAAGGATAACAATAATATTACTATTACTTATTTTTATTCCATTTGTTACAATGGTTATTCTTAATCTTGGTGTGATAGTCTATCTGATAGATAGACATAGAGATAGATAGATAGATAGATAGATAGATAGATAGATAGATAGATAGATAGATAGATAGATAGATAGATAGAGAGAGAAAGAGAGAGAGAGAGAGAGAAATATATATACAAATAGACAGACAGATGAATAAATAGGCAGACAGATACAGTATACAGTGATGATTTCCAGTTTCAGCAATTCCAACAAATAACAAATAAAAAGAAAGTCATTCAAACAAGCACATCCGGTGTCACTCGCAACACCGGCCTCCCGAGAACGGAGCATCAAGGCAAACAAACAAATTGGTCGCGGAGAGTTTTTAGCGCTTTTTTTTTGGGGGGGGGGGGGGGAGAGGGGATAGGGAGGGAGGGAGAGGAACGGGCGGGAGACAAGACAAGGTGTGGATAGTATGTATATATATGCGTATATATATGTGTATACTATGTATATATGCATATTTATATATATGTGTGTGTATCTATGTGTATATATATACACATACATATATATGTGTGTGTGTATATGTATATATATGCATATATATATATATATATATATATATTTGCACACACACGCATCATATCTATATCTATCTATCGATATATACATATGTACATATATATATATGTATATATACATACACACACACATAAACACACACACACACACACACACACACACACACACACACACACACACACACACACACACACACACACACACACACACACACACGCACACACACACATACATATATATATATATATATATATTTATAACTATCTGTCTTTTTATGTACTTAATGCCCATTGCATGTTACCATTCGCACTGCATGATAGAAAAAAAAAAAAAGAAAACAGATAAAGCTTTTGATGTAATTTATATGAAATCAATATGAATGGTAATGAATGTGTGCACAGTCCCAGTAAATACAGGCTCTGACATAAACAACGCCCTTCCTCAGGGATCTAGCACTTGAAATAAATGATCTCGTATTCCCGGAAATCCTTTACATAGTTGGGTGTTTGGCTCGTCCATCGCCAGAGAACGAAAGGCTGCGAGTTGCAAGTTTCGTGGCTTCGTGGCAGGGCAGTTAGCTGGAAGGAGAGGGATTCAGCAAGTCAGGAAGGCAGGGCAGTGCAGGACGCAGCCGCCAGAGGGAGAAAGAGGGAGAGGGCGACGCATCAATAGCAGGCTGGTGGAAGAATGGCGGCCAAAGGTTTCCTCTCTCTCTCTCTTTCTCACTCTCTTTCTCTTTCTCTCTCTCTCTGTCTCCCTTTTCAATTTACCATGACGAGCTGGGACTAGGGGCGCACAGCGAAGGGACGCTAGGGGAGAGGAGAGCCCTTTATGGTACTAACGCAGCGTGAACACTTTACCAGGTTCCCTTCCCCCTCCCCTTGCCTGCCAGGGCATGGGCAGCAGCCTCACAGTTATGTCTTCGGGAGGGGAGAGGGGAGAGCGAGAGGGGGAAGGGCTGATGAACAAGGGGGAAGGGGAGGACTGAAAAACCTCCAGCCCCCCTTAAGTAGTGACCTTGGAAGGGAAAGAGATGGATGGGACTGGTAGGCTCAGCCTCGGCAGAGAAGGGGGGATTTTCGAAAAGGATTTTTCTTTTCGAAGAGGGAATAGTGGACACAGGAACGCGTGAAAAGGGAAAAGAACTTATGCAAACAGTATATCACGCAGATAACTCTGGTCTGCATAACAGACGACTCGCCGAAAGGAAAACCGACTCGACAAAGAAGAGCAACGTAGTAAAGCAACGCGACGAATGCTTTCCCTTGAAATACCTCAGACCTAAGATGCCTCCGAGCGCTAAACAGGGATTCAAACGAGGGAGAAGAGAAGAAAAGCTCGGAGACAGAGCTGGCTTTTCCGAATTTGCCATGCAGCTCCAGCCCCAGCAGCTCATGAGGTGAAGATAAAGGAAAATGAAAGGCATCCATGACAACGCCCGACAACGTTTATCCCTTAACTCCAACCGTAATGAATAGCACGAAAAGAAGAAAACCAAGAGAAATTGTGAATACGATACAGGGAATATATCGCCAATCGTAGAGGTATAGAATATGCATTTTTATTATCACGACTACAAGCAAAAAAGAAGTGTTAAGTGTGCAGGGGTCATACAATCGTTGTTGGGTTTATTTATGTGAAACTGTGTGTACTATGCATACATATAAAGGTGCTTTGTGCATTTTGTAGAGCCTCTATTCTGCTGATTTGTTATTAGGTATGTTATTTTTTATTTTATTTATTATTATTTTTTTAAATTATAGATTCCAAGGGCTTCACATAACTTGTAAAAAGAGTCATTCCTGCTGAGGCAAACATTGCTGATCACATATCATGCAAACCATAAAAATTCAATGAAGAAGTATGTTGAAAGAAATCTTAAATTTCGAAATGGTGGATGGAATAGCCGAAGAAAAGAAGAGGAAGAAGAAGAAGATAAAAAAGAGTGGTAACTTCTCGACCTCCTTGGCTTAGTGCCCCTTCGGCCATTTTGCAGAATGAGGAAGCTGCTCAGGATCATCTTCAAGGGCAACATGCAACTGGGCTTACCGAAGGGGATTCCTGATGTTGCCTGCGGATGCTGGAGCCTCCGCCTTCCTTTAACACATCTCGTGCATCCTCCTAGTGGGTGAGGGATGTCCCTTCAGCCTGGAGACCATTCTTTTTCTAACAATTCGGAACAAAGAAGAGGAAGAAATATATTACAAAACACACTGGGAAATCATAGATAACGGACAAACTAAATATGTACGGTGTCTATTTATGTATATCGGTATTTATTCAGATAACTAAATAAATAGATAAATCGATTAACAAATTATATATAATTGTATTTATACAATCATAGATACTATATATATCTAATATATATACATATATATATATATATATATACATATACATACACACACACACACACACACACACACACACACACACACATATATATATATACATACAT
>NC_061821.1:32620649-32623149 GCF_019202785.1 Penaeus chinensis | reverse complement strand
TGTAATGCTCAAGTCTAAAGCCGGATGAATAAGCACATGTATTATTGTAGTTTGTAGGATAGGAAGAAGGCTTTTAAAATAAAACTTTGACACAACTGACCTGACGGTGCCATTACACCAGTCCATCTTAAAAAGGGTATAAGTAGATTTTGATAATCCCCCAAAGTTTTTAGAGGACACGATGGTCCCCACGTTATTGGTAACTTCTTTTAGGACAACATCTGTATTGCTGATTTCTGCAAGGAAGGCGGGGAAGTAAGGAAAATTTGTACTGACTGTGTTTATTTGCGTTTAACATATAGTCCTATACATCTGCATATATATATATATATATATATATATATATATATATATATATATATATATATATATATATATATATATATATATATACGCTTGCTTATTCTGTTTTAACCTTAGTCACTTGAGTATATCTCTCCAATGATTCAGAGCTAACTCACACTTATATTTACTCATATGGGTATTCACTAGACATCTTCACTCACCTACATCGTATCTACTTGTGCTAATGGAGGAGCTGGTTATGAGCCTGACGGAGAGGAGGCTGCTCTCCGACATGACCTTCATCCCGATCGTGCAGGTTCCACTGGGCCAGATCTTCTTGTAGAGCCTCATGCTGCCGGGGACATACCACTCTGCGGGACGCATATAGTAAGAAGACTCATCGCCAGAGATGGAGAAATACTTATGACCTTATCAGCATAAGAGACTTAGATATCTTATGTATTTTTTGGAAGATAAAGTTACCGAGTTAAGAAATTACGGAGATGGATTAGTAACAGAGCATTAGATGAAGACGTAATTCAAGCTTAACTTAGGCTACTGAGCACCGGCCTTCAATTATAGTTAACATAAAAAAACTAGACTTACCACTAGGCGGAAGACAAGTCGACGAATTAATCATCCAGGTCGAAGGGAAATAGTCATTGGGATCTTTATGGCACAAACATGTATTCCCTGTACAGTAACCGGGGTAAAGCGAACCCATATAGCACTGCTCAGTAATGCGGCAAGCCTCACCCAAGGCACGACCTGGCATTGTGAAGGGGGGGAAAAGTGCTATTATTACTTTTGTGAATACTATTCACGATGCTAATACTGATCATGAAAATTAATAATGATAATAATGATAATGATTACCATTATCATCATTATTGTTATCAACATTATATGTTCTACAAGTCCTTTCACTATTACATTATCATCATCATCATCATCACTACTACCACTACTATTGTTATTATTATGTTCATTATCATTATCATCACAGTCATTATCATTATCATACGTAATACTACTGGTATTAATTACACAACTACTACCACTACTTCTCCTAAAAATAAAGACAATGATAGTTTACTACAGTTCTATCAGCAAGAAAAATCTATATAAGATATCATGTGTTTATAACCCCCACCTACCACACTTGGTTGAGCAGATCCCGGATGTCTGACACATATCTGACATCAACAAAGGAGCAAAGACGTACTGAAATAGCGAAAGAGTAAATGGTCAGTGGAGGAATAGATTAGTTGTGGCAGCTTATAAAGTTTGGATAAATAGTTCAGATGTAGTGATAGTTTTTTTCACTATAACTTCTCTGTATGTCTATCTATATGTCTAGCTCTGTCTCTGTTTATCTGCGTGTTTGTCTGTCACACACACACACACACGCACACACACACACACACACACACACACACACACACACACACACACACACACACACATACACACACACACACACACACAAACAAACACACACACACACACATACACAAACACACACACACACACAAACACACACACACACACACACACACACAAACACACACAGACACACACATAGACACACACACACAAACACACACACACACACACACAAACACACACACACACACAAACACACACACACACACACAAACACACACACACACACACACACATAGACATACACACACAAACACACACACACACACACACACACACACACACACACGAACACACACACAGTTTATGCGCTGCACATCAGATCATTCGCCTCCACCCCCCCCCCCCCCCACCCCAACTATATCCCTTAGACTCACTGCATCTTGTGTTGATTCCAGATCGTAGTAAGACCAGTCCGTTGCAGGTTGCAGATTCGTGACCTCATCTTGACACAGGAAGCCACCTAGGAGTTCACATTCGCCGGTTGATACCTATGTGAAAATTGCAAGAAAGTTGACGAGCGAGAATCAGAAGAGACAAAAAACACAAAAGGAAACGAGAGAATTCGTCTATTTGTTCGTCAGATGGAAAGAGAGTGTTATTGAAAAAGAAAGAAGGATAGAAAGACAGACAGACACAGGAAGAAAGAATGAAAGAAAGAGAGACAGAAAGGAAGAAAGAAAGGAAGAGAGAAAGAAGGAAAGGAAAACAGACAGACAGAAGGAATGAAAGAAAGGAAGAATGAAAGAAAGAAAGAAAGAAAGAAAGA
>NC_061821.1:32590649-32600649 GCF_019202785.1 Penaeus chinensis | reverse complement strand
TTCTCATTTTCATTATGGAAAATCTGGAACTGTTTTCGAAATTTCACAAATGCGATTTAAAATGTTGCCAATTCATTCATTACCGCCACTTCTGTCCCGTAAAGGTAGATGTGTTCGAATGCCAGGCATAGAAAGTCCACGTTAAACTTATATAACTTAGGATATCATGTATACGATATTACAGAGACTATAATCAATTGTTTAGTTATTTTATCGGATTGAGAATCATATTTGGTGGATAAATAGTTAACGAATAAACTCATATTGAGATTCGGTTGTTCCGAAGTCGCCGCGAACAGTTTCAGATAAGACCTTTGGTTTTGGCAAGTCATTGTTTCGGATGAAAACACGGCTTCTGGAGCTTCTCGTTTTCATTTCTGTACAAAAGAGCGAAACCATCGCATTAAGCTACATAATAATGGTTAAGGAGTATTGAATCCCCCTTTGTGCGCCTCATAAAGGTGTGAATCCCGCCTCGTTGAGTCGCCTGTCGGAGAGCGCTCGGTTTTTCTCCTTTCGCAAAGTCCATCTGTATTTAGGAAACACTGCTGAACTTTTTTGCTTTTTCTTTCCCTCTAAAGTTGTTGGTTTTATCTCTCTTTCTTCTCTCTCTCTCTCTCTCTCTCTCTCTCTCTCTCTCTCTCTCTCTCTCTCTCTCTCTCTCTCTCTCTCTCTCTCTCTCTCTCTCCTCTCTCCCTCTCTCCCTCTCTCCCTCTCTCCCTCTCTCCCTCTCTCCCTCTCTCCCTCTCTCCCTCTCCCCCTCTCTCCCTCTCTCCCTCTCTCCCTCTCTCCCTCTCTCCCTCTCTCCCTCTCTCCCTCTCCCCCTTTCTCCCTCTCTCCCCACCACAGAGAATACCTTGGTGCGCGGGCGTGTGGGTGGGTGGGCCGCCTTCACGGGACGCCCATTAATGAAGTAACTAATAGTACCCGAGACCCGAGATACCCGCATGTGGATTCTGTTAACCCAGCGGGAAGTAAGGAGTCTCCACCACGCCGCTTTTTTTTCTCCTTCCTTTTTTTCCCTCGTTTTATTTTACTATGAAATTTTGAGCGAGTTATGTTTTGGTTTCCCAGGCTAGTGAGAATGTTGTCTGTGCATTTGAGTATGCGCGGCTATACTACGTTATGAGAGTGAAGTATATTAAAGCTCGATAGTTCAGTCTTCGTTATAAAATGATTATGTCTTACGAATAAACTGAAAGCATTATTTCCGAATCTAAAGAAAATATGATCATTTATTTTTTTTCCCTATAATCACTAGTTTCTATCAGTATTATATGTGTCACAATTAAGTGAAAATCAAATAAATTCCCCGAATGAACATGATCTTAAATCTTACTTTCTCCCTTCCTTCTCCCCCTGATGCCCCTCCTCCCCCCCTTCAATCCGCCTCTTCCTCTATTCCCTCCCCCCCCTTTTCCCTCCGCTTCACCCTCCCTTCCCTCCCACTGCCCCACCCTCACTCCCCTACCCCCTCCCTCCTCTCGACACACATAATGGCGAAATCGTGAAACTATTAACGTCTCCTTTGCTTTACATCGCCAAACATTCTTATTTCACCGCGAAGACACATTTACTGCAGGAACACCAACAGAGCGGCGGGCTGGATGTGGCCCTCGGCGCGGTGGTCCCTCGAGCAGGTCCCTTGCGAGCTGTCCGGCCCTCGCTCTCTCTCTCTCTCGCTCTCTCGCTCTCTCGCTCGCTCTCTCGCTCTCTCGCTCTCTCGCTCTCTCGCTCTCTCTCTCTCTCTCTCTCTCGCTCTCTCGCTCTCTCGCTCTCTCGCTCTCTCTCTCTCTCTCTCTCTCTCTCTCTCTCACTTTCTCTCGAATGGACACCTATTGTAAATTTATTAACCCATCAGTTCGATGATTCAACATCAAGTATAATGATTTTTAATATCTAAAAATATTTTTTTTTTTATGATTTACTAGAGACTTACAGCATGATTCTATTAGGAAAAGGATTTTTCTCGTAAATCGTCGCGAGACTTGATACGAAAAATATATTGATAATGAGGGACAATATCGTACATTTACCTTTTAAGATTAATCAAACAAAATGAAGAAACGTACATATTTTGGGTAATTTTTCCCTCGACATAAAAGCGTGGGAAGAGAATCCGAACCGCGAGCGATCTGAGGAAAGGAGGATCCGATCCGCCTCGTATAAATTTTGTCTCCGCAATTACGCCTCGATTCCATCCCGATCGCTATATTTCGTTATCTTTATAGGGAGCATCCGAAAAGCGACATAATGCACAGCAATCGGAAAGGTTAATGTTGCTCGGTCAAAGACCAATGGCGTGATTATACCGAGTTTCGTGCGCGCCGCCCGGAATTTGCCAGATAAAATGTTTGACCGCGGGAAAGCCATCGTCACGCGACTCGGCGGCGGAGGGGCGAGCGGAGGCGGCGACGGGACGGCCGAGAGCGGCGCAGGGGAGTCCGGGCGCCGACTCTCGCGTTCAGCGCATGATTTTACGTGTATGAGTGTTGTGAAAAGTGTGTGAATATAATAAGTGCATGAGGATGTTTAAATCCATATCTATACTTTCATTGATGTCTGGAGATTAGCTTAGTGTTGCGTAATTGTTTGTGAATGTTGTGTATGTTTCAAAAGACGAAGGGAATATTGAAGGTACTTACCGAGGATACCGTCGATGCTGTGGTCCTTCCTCGGGTCGTCGTCTCTCCTTCCGCCTCGCAGGATGCGGCTGATGGAGCTGACGGAGGGCGCTGACATCTTGTCCACAATTCCCTCCTGAAGAAGAAGAAAAAACTGCTGTTAGAATCACGATAACTAAGAATCAGTGAATTATATTTGGGCTATAACACAAACAAATGCCTAAAAATCATATATGAATTTTTTCTCTCTTTTTATATCAGCGCATATTTCATAGTTTAATCACCCCCCCCCCCCCGCCCCGCCCCTGCAACAACCCCCTCCTGCAGCAACCTCAGGCCGCCACCGAGCAGCGCCGAGGCCTCCCAGGTTGTTTATTTTCCGAACGAACCCCCCCCCCCCCCATTAGCCTCCCCAAATGAGGGCGGATTGACTCGCCGACGCTTTGTCACGGCTGACGTGGGCATGACAGCTCCCCCGCCCACCCGGCCGCGCGGATCGCCTCACGCCCGCGCCCGCCGCCCCGGGAGAAGGGATTATCGACAATGCTGATAATTGTAAGAAGAGATTAATCCTCTGATAGCGCTAATGTACCCCCCTCTCCCCCTTTCCTCCTTCCCCCCTCCCGGAGCGGCGGTGAAGGAGGCCGCAGAGGCGCCTGAGGACTCTCCTATGCGGTCTTGACGGATGGCGATCCCAGAGATGAAGAGAAAGGAGTAAAGGAAGAAAATGGAGAATGAGAATAAGAAGAGGAAAGAGACGGATATGAAGAAGAAGAAGAAGAGGCAGAAGGAGAAGAAGAAGAATTTGAAGGAAAATAAAAGGGGAGGAGGAGGAAGAGTAGATGAAGGAAAAAAAAAAAGAAGGTGGAGGAGGAAGAGAAAAAGTAGAAAGAGAAAAAGAAGAAGAAGAAGAAAACACCGCCCCCCCCCCCCCCCCCCCCACCACCACCACCCGATCCTCGTGTTCAGGCGCGCCAGAAGTCAGCGAGATCGACGCGGATTTCTTTATCTCCAGCATCTCTGTCGGGGACCCCTCTCCCTCCCTCGACCCACCCACCCACCCACCCCAAGCCCACCGACGCACCGCTGGCCAACTTGACTTCTTAATCCGAGTCAATCCCTAGTTTTCCAAATTGGCTTTCGGTGGAAGAGGGGCATCTGCAGCCCGGCCGCCTGTCTGTCAGAATCACTCACACATACACACGCACGCACAGATACATACAAAGGGCCTCGTGGGATGAACTTCCGAGTCGGTTTTAATATTAGTAATATCTAGAAATATAGCCCGGTACTTTGGTATTATTTCCCGTGAGAGTATCAACACAGCGGACAATTTACTAGCCTCCAATATTACCCATGATTACTGTTATTATCATAATCTTCGCTGCCTCGATGCTACCGACGTCTTTATCGCCAAGAACATCGTCGAACCAATAACAATAAACGCAGTAGGAGTCGCAGCCTCTACGATCGAGGCCTGGCGTCGATCTGGGCGCGCGGCGAAGCCTCCAGCGCCCTTGCCTGCGCGAGGCGACAGGTTGCCCGCCTCCTATCATTGCTGATTATCTCTTCTCCTCCTACTCTCTCTCTCTCTCTCTCTCTCTCTCTCTCTCTCTCTCTCTCTCTCTCTCTCTCTCTCTCTCTCTCTCTCTCTCTCTCTCTCTCTCTCTCTCTCTCTCTCTCTCTCTCTCTCTCTCTCTCTCTCTCTCTCTCTCTCTCTCTATATATATATATATATATATATATATATATATATATTACTATATACATACATACATACACACACACACACACATATATATATATATATATACATATATATATACATATATATATATATACATATATGCATATATATATACACATACATGCATATATATATACATATTTATATATATATCCATATATATTTATATACATTTATCCTCACACACACACACACACACACACACACACACACACACACACACACACACACACATATATATATCAAGCACAAACTCATATGAGGATGAAACCAAAAATTCAGTTTCCATTCTACATATGATCCGGCCAACACCTTCATTCCACAGTAATGAATATGTGCCTTTGTACGCATAACTAAATCTCTGGAGCCAAATGATCTGAAACCAGTGACCAGCGGCGCTCCGCCCAATTGACCTAGAATGACCTGACCTCCTGGATGATTAACTGGATGAAGTGCTTAAGCTCATCAGCACAAGTGCCTCCTAATTGATCTCCCCCACCCCCCACCCCCTTAATTTGTGTCAGGTTTGGAAGAAATTAATTTCTTATAAAGATATTATGAAAGTTAGATGATGCCAATTGATCGTAAAAAGTGCTAAAAGTACTCTAATGAAAATAATTATGAAAATAATGATGATTGGTTTTGATATTGGTAATAATGAAAATAATAACAACAAAATGATTATAACCAAGATCATGAAATTAAAATTACATCAATGATAACCAAATAATGAGACCTAAATTATTCAAACAATAAATATAATACCAGTACTAAAATCATCAACATAATCACTATCAGTGCCAGCAAAAGTAAGAAGCAAATAGAAATTTATTTTCTTCAGATGAACTACAGTTTCCTTGTTCATGAAACTAAACCAATTAGTTTTAATCTGATAATACCCCAGTGCAAATGCTATAGCTGCTGCCCCGCCCTCGGTGTGTCTTCCCTGCCCCGCGAGACACTTTACCTTGATAAGCCTGTCTCTGATCTCCCACGAAAACACGCCTGGATTGTCCTTTTTATAGTCGTCGATCTTTTTCTCGACGTCGGGCGTGGTTACCTTAGGCTTGGACCCGCCGATGACGCCGGGCCGGATGGAGCCGGTCTCCTGGTACCGGTTGAGGATCTTGGAGACGCAGCCGTGGGACACGCGGAGCTGCCGCGAGATCACGCAGGGGCGCACGCCCGCCGCCGCCATCTCCACGATCTTGAGGCGGATGTGGTTGGGCAGCGGCCGCCCGTTGATGAACACGCCGCCCAGCTGGTTCACGCGGCCCTGGCCTGTGCAAACACCACCAGCTATTTTGAGTGTTAGGAAATATCTCATTTCATAAGGATTATATCGACAATAATACTAATAAACATGTCAAATCAGAATTCTAAAAAATAAAATATATAGCATATACATTCCACGATCACAGTTAATGCGCGATGATAGTCTGCAATCACTGACTTCATCAAACAAGGAATCTAAATTCTAAATAATTTTCGTGTCACAGGTAAAGAAGACCAGCCAAAAAGCAGAGATCACGGCACTGATGATAACAGCGCAGCATTTCCGCGTCAGGGTCTGTCGTGGCCCTAATTGCCTCCGATCATAATGACTTAATCCCGCTCCCTCCCTTCCCGGCCGCTTCCGGTTGCTCCCTGATGGCCGTGATCCGCGAGCGGTCGTGTCCGGCCGCGTGACGACTCCCAGGCCGATGACGAATTGATCAACATGATTAGCAGCAATTCGGCGGCGGATCCCGACATCGCCGCCGAGAGCCGCCGACCGAGTCACCCGCGAGCGGAAACGCAGCGCGACGGCTGTCCGCCTGTTGCAAATTATGAGCTACAGCGGCAAGTGTCCGCATGCAATCGTCAAATTTATCTATTGTTGCAATTCTCAGTGACTGCGGATTGACATCGGTAGTGATTTGCAATGCATGACAGATCTCTGATCATAGTAGTTATTGTATGAACACTGGTTAGCGTGGAATGTATTTGCTATATATATTTCCCTACTGTTGAATTACTGATGTTTGTGAATCTCTTATACAAATTCCATTAGAGGGAGTGGTTTAATATGTTATTTTTAAAAAAGTTATACTGTATAAGTAAGCTACTAAAAAATATTTTAGCAAACAAATAAGATAAAAATTCTTACCCTGGAAGGGATATCCCGAGAATATAGGTCTAATAGTCATATTGTCCTGTTGCACTTGCAGCACTTCGACGAAAAATTATAAAGCCTCTCCTGGCACTCCCGAATAGGCAAGTCAAAGTCTCCGCCGAACACTTCCGATCACGAACACCTCGGTCAAATACAAGACACTGTTCCTGTTCCTCTGCCACCCACAAACTCAGGTGTCACACTACAAGGCGGTACACTTCAGCCTCCAGTTTTTGGGTCCTCAGACTCCGCCCATGGACCGCCTCCTTATTGGTGGTCACCTTCCGCGGCGCCTTTGATATGGAGATGGGGGCTTGTGACTGGTCGGTGGAGTGTAAAAGGGGTGGAGCTACGGGGCGGGGTTTGAGTGCTGCCAACCTCGCCGGGCAACGTGGGGGGTAATGTCGCCTCTTTGATGCATTCCTCACACCAAAGGACTTGTGGATATGATCCTGATTTATTTGTGTTATTGTTTTATTAGAATGTTTTAACTATATGAAAATTCAACATTAAATTTAAAGTACTAGGAGAACAGAAGACACTTCGTTTACAACATGCCGGAAATCGCAGGTTTAAGATTCAAAAGCCGACTTCTGTTCCCGCCATGGAGAACACATCTTATTCGTATGAAGATTAAATTCAATAATTCAGAATCGCTTTCGAAAGCGCAGTGTGTATCTACATACGATTTATCTCAGTATCGTTAAATCACGACATGATATCTGAATCAATCTTTCTCGATCATTCTACATCTCCCTGCTGTCCCACACGTCGATAGTTAAGTTCATTACGCATATCATTTCCTGGTGTACGCATGTTACGCATAATCGCCATTTACGAATCTGTCTTCGTCGCTATATCATCATGCTTCACTGTCTGAAAAAATAAACCTTGTTATTATTCCTCGCCGTTTCATTAATCTCACACCCGATTCTTATAGATCACTATTACGTCATCCTCGTTACTCTAATACATTATGGTACGTCGCTGTGTTCTTATGCTCCAGACACGTTACCGAATCTCAAAAACTCGTGTCTTCTGCTTCATACAAGCAACTTCATACACAACCATCATTAAAATCGGGCTCCACAAATTTAATCTAAATTTATATTCCGCCTCATCATCTTTCCCCGCCTCATAAGCTGACGGACTTTATTGAGAGGATATAAAAAAAATGTACGAGGAGAGTTATAAAACATTGCAATAGAATACAATGAATTACAGGATATTTCTAACAACGAAATACAAATCCGACTATTTATGAATGACGAAGTATACTGGAAGGAAATACTGAAGGTCCGAATATAAAATGAAACAATACAAAAAAACAAAAACAAAACAAAATTACACGATATTACTTATATCAAAATACAAACCCGAATGCATATTAACGACACAATTCATTGAAAGAAAACACCAAAAGAAAATGGTAATGATAAATACACGAGGAAAGACAATACCATAAAACAAAATAAATAACAGAGTACTCCAAATAACGCAACACGCACTCACAAACAACGTATTTGACTGGAAGAAAACACTGAAAGCAAAAGGAAATGACAAAAGCCACACAATAAAGCAGAATAAATGACACAGTATTCCCAATAACGAAACACAACCCCGCCTATATGTTAATGTCAGATTTCCAACCGGGAAAGAAAGTCTGCGCCTTTTCACGCCAATTTACCTCCGAGTGACTCTGGCTTTGGCCCGGAAGTATGGGTTAATGGGAATGCCTGGAGGAGCACCTTGTTTTGGAGGCGAAGGAGGAGAAAGGAGAAGAAGGAAGAAGAGGAAGGAGAAGAAGAAGAAGGGAGGAGGAAGGAGAAGAAGAAGAAGGGAGGAGGAAGGAGAAGAAGAAGAAGGGAGGAGGAAGGAGAAGAAGGAAGAAGGGAGGAAGAAGAAGAAGAAGAAGAAGAAGAAGGAAGAAGTGGAAGAAGGAGAAGAAGAAGAAGAAGAAGAAGAAGAAGAAGAAGAAGAAGAAGAAGAAGAAGAAGAAGAAGAAGAAGAAGAAGAAGAAGAAGGAGCAAGGAGGAGGAAGGCAAAGGAATAATAAAAATAATAATAATAAGAAGGAAGAATAAGAAGAAAGATAAAGAAGAATGAAAAAAGAAGGAAGAAGAAGGAAATAAAGGAAGAGAATTAAGGAAAAAGGAGGAGAGGCAAAGAGGAAGAAGCAGAAGATAAAGACGAAATAGGAGAAGGCATAGAAGGAGAGGGGTTGGAGGGGGAGGAGGAGGATAGAAGAAAGAGAAAGAGGAGGAGAAAAGGAAAAAGAAAGCTGAGGAAAGGAGGAGGATGAGGAAGAGGAAGAGGAAAAGCAGGAGGAGAAGAAAAAAGATAAGAAGGAGAAAGGAAAGAAATTGAGAAGCAGAGAAAGAGATATGATGGTAATAAGGATATTAAGGATAATGATAATAATGATGATAATAGTGACACGAATGATGGCAATATTAACGATAAGGATGATAATAATAATGATGATGATAAGAAAAATAATGATAACAATGATAATAACATTAGCAATAAAAGCGACAACAGTATGGGAATATATCAAAGATGGTTACAGTAATGATATCAAGACATCTTCTTACATTGATATTGCCTCGACTTGTTTTTATCTTTTACGGAAGTCTTTAGAAAGCCTCTTTTCACCACTCAAAGAATAGAAAAGACGAGAGAAAAAAAAAAAATTAGATCCAGACTTTTCCCAGCATTCTTGGAAACGCGATGACCTGCCTATTTCGGCGGTTCCTTAAGACCCTTTTTGAGTATGGCGCCGTCGCTTCTTGGCACCAACAGCGGAAGCGCCGAAGAGGCCTGGCACGGATCGAGACTGTGCTGAAAAAGATAGTTAGCGAGGGTTGCTTTTTCTTTTTCATTTTTTTCGGATTTTCTTTGTTTTAGTTAGTTTTTTTTTTTTGATTTCGTATTCTCTTTGTTGTTCCTTCGTATTTGTTTTTGTTCTTCTTCTTCCCTGTATTCTCTTCCTCTTTCCGCTTCTTTCCTTTTTTTCTACCAAAAAATTTCCTCGTCATCTTCTCCCCCTTTTTTTCCCGCCCTCCTCTGCCCCCCCCCCCCTCCCCCCCGTTGCCGTAGGCCTAAATGCCTATGGACCACAAACACAATTTGATTTATGCCAAATACCATTACCACACATCGAAAGCACACACGCACATGCCCCCTCCCTCTACCCTCCCTGTCCCCTATCGCCTCTTGTGCTTGCGTGAATTCTCCTCATTATCTCCCTCATACATCCCTTGCGTCGCTCTCGCTGCAATCTCCAGGCGATTCTTATCTCACGGAACTCGGGGACGCGAGGAAGGAGGAAGACAGGGAGTGCGGGAAGCGGGTAGGAGAAGAGGAGGTCGTATTGCGCCACCTCCTTGCATGTTCCTTGGTGCTTGTGTGAGGGGAGGGCAAGGAGGAGGAGGAGGAGGAGGAGGAGGAGGAGGAGGAGGAGGAGGAGGGCAA
>NC_061821.1:32550649-32553149 GCF_019202785.1 Penaeus chinensis | reverse complement strand
CTCGCACGCACACACACACACACACACACACACACACACACATACACACACACACACACACACACACATATTTGTATTATACACATATTCATATGTACACACACACACACACACACACACACACACACACACACATATATGTATATATATTGATAGATACAGATATATATTTGTGTACATATATGTATATATATACATATATATATATAAATTTAGATATAGATACACGCAAACATATATTTCTAATCGTTCAACAATTTCTTTGAGACCAAGACGAAACACCAACAGAGCGGTTCTCGGTCTAAGGAGCGATGGGCCGGGAATATGATTCTGGTCAAAACCTTACTTGGAAAGTATTCATTTCTGTAAGAGGACCCTGAGTTATTGCGATGCTCCATTAAGGACACTTGTGTATGGAGTAGAACTTTTAAAGGTCCTTTTGCTTTCGAAACCAAATTATATCTAGCTTTGTAAATAGTCAAGTATAGTAACGGAACATAGTTTTGACTCTAGCCATCCTAATGAAGGCGCAAATAAAAATAGATATTGCTGTTGGTTTGGTATCAATATTATTTTTATACTTCTTGCAGTACTCGAGCTATTTCAAATATCTATTTGTTAAACAAAATATAAGGCAATCTATGAAATGCATTCCAATCCCATTTTTAATGACTGAATGTATGAATTTCACCTACCACCCTCCTACCTAAGGAAATATATTTATACTTACGCAATCAAATAGTTTGTGCAAAAAAAAAAAAATAAAAATAAAAAAATAAAGTGCCTGACAAACACATTTCCATCATCAGTAATCAATAGTTTGTTTGTTAATGAAAAGGGGAAACAGGATAGAAGGATTTTTTTTTTTATGGTTAACAAGTGTTCCGGACTAATAGCACATATACAAATGAATGGTCACTTGAAGGTAGGCAAGTGGCGCTAATATTCAATACCCTTGATTATGGTAGGATATATGCCAAGCATTATGCAATCTGAGATTTAGTAATTAGCTATCCTTCTCTGCTCAACAAAAATCAGTGGGGGGCATCACAGGCTGTGGTGTCAGAGAGAAGGGAGTGAACAATTCTGTAAATCATATCAAACGAAGAGTTCTTATAGTCTTTATTCTACACATCTGCAACTGAGAAAGGGAAGTAATGGTATAAATGAATATGTATAGATATAGTGCTAGTCATACTTACACAAAGGATTTTTGAAGAGCGAAAATATGTCTTTTAGATTATATATAAATATTTTTTTAAAAGTGCGTTGTGCTTATATCATCCCAAGCTTTGAAACGCTAATTTGCAATAGATGTACAAATCTAATTGTTCTTTTTCACAGTGGCAGTCCATCATCCTAACATACTGTTTGAGTGAGGCGGTGTGACATAAAAAAAAAAAAACTGTTCTGGGTGGGTTTTCTGAACACAGAACGAGAAAAGATAGATCAGTAATATGTGGCCAAACAATGAGCTGATTGTTAAATGGTGCACAATATAGTAATAGTCTAATATCTCCTACACTGTGTTTAAGAGGTCTTCGGTAAGCCAGTAAATGTAATATTATGCAATAAAGATATATCACAGTGTTGATACTCTCTTCTGACTCGTTACGCCGCACGTGTTCGCAGGATCGGGCGAGAACCGATATCCCAAATACTACATTTCTATTATGTGAAGACTTCTTATGTAATATAAATATTATATTATGTAATAATAATGACATAAGGGGCCCATACAAAATGTAATTAAGGACCATATGTATATGTGTGTGTGTGTGTGTGTGTGTGTGTGTGTGTGTGTGTGTGTGTGTGTGTGTGTGTGTGTGTGTGTGTGTGTGTCTGTAGAGAGAGAAATTTATATGTGTATGTATATATACATATTCATATATACATATATACATACCTATATAAATATATACATACACATACATGTGTGTGTATTTGTGCACGCACGCGCGCACACACACACACACACACACACACACACACACACACACACACACACACACACACATACTTATTTTTTATGTCTGTGCAACATGCAGTATATGTATATGTAAATATATACATACATTTATATATATATATTTTTTTTTATAAATATATATTTATATATATATACACACATACACGAGATAGATGATGGCTAAATAGCGAAATTAAGTTTATGGATGCGAAAACGCTTTAGACAAAGAAGAAAGAGAGAGAAAATTAACTGTGAAAGCTGCCGGGAATGAAATAGAAATGAGCTTGTTCACACTCGCCGGCCGGGCGAGCGCGGGGCCTGGGAGCCTCATCAGGCAGCGACTTCCAACGTCCCGCGACTGATTGGAATTGTCTTAACATCCTGCAGCGTTACAGCTGGACATTCTTCGAGTTTATAAATGCCTTGAGTGTAAAAAGAGTCGAGGGTTCTGTTGGCTTTACGAGGTCGTCGCTCATTTTCACTTAATGGCTGTTGGCTCCAACGAGGGTAAGTATAACTCTCGCTTATTCC
>NC_061821.1:32530649-32540649 GCF_019202785.1 Penaeus chinensis | reverse complement strand
TTGGCGCCGCCATCGTTCAGGAGTGGTCGGATTCCGTGGTTTCTACAAAAGCTGAATATCCTGAAGCCGCAAATACCCTGGCCGCTGAAGCTGAAGTGTTCCGTTCAGCTTCAGAGACACGTTTTCCAAGGGCATGGCTTCCGATTTCGATATTGCTCGTGCAACTTCGGCAGTAAAGGGATATGTTCCCATGAGCAGATCCCCCATGTCATTGGAAGAGCTGTCGGATGAAGTGGTAGCAGCGTGCAGAGATTTTGCACAAATTAATTCATGGGGAGAATGTAAGATATATGTCGCAGGAGATGTAGATGCTCGTTTCTGAATAAAGATAAATATTGTGCATTTATCGTCTTCATTATATAATTAAGAAGAAACATACGCATACACAGACGGCTATATAAGTTGGGAAAATGTTTCTTGACCTGAACTACATATATATATATATAAATGAAAAAAAAAAATATATGTATTGTCGGTTGAAGGCAGAAATTATACGTGGTTATTACTAAAGTAAAGCACCCTCACTTTCACTCAGTATTTACATTGCCACAACTTTCCGTATGTATCTAATCATCAGATTATGCAATCTATCCAGGTTGCAACATACAAAAACAAAATATTACTTGTTGTAAATGTATCAAAATAGAATAAATATAAATTTAAAATCTAATAACTGCTATCATCAATAAATATGATAGTAAAAAGGGCGACGGATACATATATTGCTTGTTTCTATTTGGTCATCACACATCATATTATATAGTATAATGGCCATATTTTGCCAGACAGGCATTTTCCTAGGAACGATTTGGTACTGACCGGCATTTCCGACATATGGTTTTATGGATCATCTATATAAGTACTTATGTAGAGCCTTTTTTTTGCAGGCGAGTATTTCCCTAAAGGTGTTTCGACAGTCATTTGTGAGTGGGAAAATAACCACTTACGTTACGATATTGTTGTCCTTAATATAACACATTTGCCCCCTCCTAGTATTAATACTTAATGTTGCTGTATTAACGCGTAAGTAGAATAACAGTAATTGATTAGTTAAACTATTCATTTCAAACAATGATAGCCTCTGCTTAGCTTAATGCAATAAATGTCCTGCAATAAATTTCCGCGTCACAGGAATGGAAAAGTTATCACTCACAATTAGCATTTTGTACAAGAAATGATTTCAATTTGCCGGGTAATGATGTACCCAAATCTGAACTACTTATAAACATGTTACCTTACATATATATACATATATACATATATATATTATACTTATATATAAAGAAAATATATATATATACATATAAGAAAATATATGTATATATATATATATATATAGAAAATATATATATATACATATAAGAAAATATATGTATATATATATATAGAATATATATATATATATATATATATATATATATATATATATATAGAGAGAGAGAGAGAGAGAGAGAGAGAGAGAAAAAAAATATATGTATATATATAGAAAATATATGTATATATATAGAAAATATATGTATATATATAGAAAATATATGTATATATATAGAAAATATATGTATATATATAGTATATATATAGTATATATATATAGTATATATATAGTATATATATATAGTATATATATAGTATATATATAGTATACATATAATATATATATAGTATATAATAGTATATATATAGTATATATATAGTATATATGTAGTATATATATATATATAGTATATATATAGTATATATATAGTATATATATAGTATATATATAGTATATATATAGTATATATATAGTATATATATATAGTATATATATAGTATATATATAGAGTATATATATAGTATATATATATAGTATATATATAGTATATATATAGTATATATATAGTATATATATAGTATATATATAGAGTAGATATATAGTATATATATATATATATAGTATATATATAGTATATATATAGTATATATATATAGTATATATATAGTATATATATGTATATAAATATAGTGTATATATATATAGTATAAATATAGTGTATATATATAGTATATATATAGTATATATATATAGTATATATAAAGTATATATATAGTATATATATAGTATATATATAATATCTATATAGTATATATATGTATATATGTGTATATGTGTGTATATATGTGTATGTATGTATATATATAGTATATACATAGTATATATATGTTTATACATAGTATATATATGCATATATATATTTCATCTTGAATAAACTACAACATTGTCTTTTGACCTGAACTAGTACCCTGTACCTTCGTCTCTGTACCTTTGTTCCCAATAATGATTACCTCATGATCCTCGTCTCCAGTGCATCCAGTACTAAAGGCCGCTCGCATACCAATACCTCTAATTGTTTCACGCCTTTGTGTCATCAATGTTTCCATAGATTTCGAAAGATTGAAGCACCATGGATAGTCAATGTGATGGCCTGACGTTCATTGCTCCAGAACAGGGACACGACATGGTTTCTTCTGACCAGCTCTTTGGCACCGCCATCGTTCAGGAGTGGTCGGATCCCATCGTTTCTACAAAAGCTGAATATCCTGAAGCCGCAAATACCCTGGCCGCTGAAGCTGTAGTGGATTCGTTGAGCTTCAGAGACACGTTTACCAGTGCCAAGGGCATGGATTCCGATTTCGATATTGCTCGTGGAACTTCGACGGTACAGGAATATGTGCCAATGAGCAGATCCCCCTTGTCATTAAAAGAGCTGTCGGGTGAAGTGGTAGCAGCGTGCAGAGATTTTGCACAGACGAATCCATGGGGAGAATGTAAGATATGTGTTGGAGGAGATGTATATGCTCGTTTTTGAATAAAAATATATATTGTACATTAATCGTTTTCATTATATAATTAGGCAAAAACAGACTGCTATAGAAGTTTGAGAAAATCCTGTTTCACGTGATTCCTTTGGACCTAAGATACATATAACTGATTTTCTTATGCATTGTTGAAGGCAGAAATTACACGTGGTTATTACTAAATATTGATTGAAGTAAAGCAACCTTTGCAATAAGTCTTCCTATGTTTCGCTCGGTATTTAAATCGCCCCAACTTATACTTATTTGTAAGTTGTTAGATGCAGTCCATCCAGGTTGCAACATACATAAAAGATGGTTGTTCCGATTATTTCTTATTGCAAATGCATCAGAAGAGAAAGTATTTTTTTAGAATAAATATATTAAATTGAGAATCCAATAACTGGCATTATCTATATATGTGATAGTAAAAACATAGCGTTAGATACTCCTATGCTTGTAATGACTAAATATATTATATTTAGTCATTACAAGCATATATGATAATATAATGTATGACTTAGGACTTTCCCGTTAAAGGACCCTTCCCCACCGTCATATTTTGCCTGACGTTCATTTTCCTAGGCATGGATGGTACTGACCGGCATTTCCCGACATATGGTTTTATGGAAAGTCTATATAAGTACTTATATATATATATGATATATATGTATAGTATGTATATTATATATATATTACATATAGAGTATATAATATATATATTATATGGCATATATATAATATATATAGTATATATATAGTATATAAATAGTATATATATGGTATATATATAGCATATATATGGTATATATATAGCATATATATGGTATATATATAACATATATGGTATATATATATAGTATATATATCATATATATAGTATATAAAGAGTATATATATAGAATATATATAGCATATAAATAATATATATAGTATACATATAATATATATATATATATAGTATATATATAGTATATAGATATATATACTATACATATAGTATATATATAGTATATAGATATATATACTATATATATACTATATGTATACTATATATATACTATATATATACTGTATATACTATATATATACTATATATATACTATATATATATACTATATTTATACTAAATATATACTATATATATACTATATATATACTATATGTATACTATATATACTATATATATACTGTATATATACTATAAATACTATATATATAATATATATAGTATATTTATACTATATATATACTATATATATACTATGTATATACTATATATATGCTATATATATATATATATATATATATATATATACTTTGTATACTATATATATACTATATATATGCTATATATATACAATATATACTATGTATATACTATATATACTATATATATATACTATATATATACTATATATATGCTATATATATACTATATATATACTATATATGTACTATATATATAGTATATATATAGTATATATAAAGTATATAGATAGTATATATAGTATATATATAGTATATATATAGTATATATATATATATAGTATATATATAGTATATATATATATATAGTATATATATATATATACTATATAAATATACTATATATATACTATATCATAGTATATATATAGTATATATAATATATATACTATATATATATATATACTATATATATGCTATATATATAGTATATATATAGTATATATAGTATGTATATAGTATATATTGTATATATATATAGCATATATATAGTATATATATAGTATACAAATTATATATATAGCATATATATAGTATATACATAGTATATATATAGTATATATAGTATATATAGTATACATATATATATAGTATATATAGTATATATATAGTATATATAGTATATATATAGTATATATATATAGTATATAGAGTATAACTATAGTATATATTGTATATGAATAACATATATATAGTATATATATAGCATATATATAGTATTTATATAGTATACAAAGTATATATATATAGCATATATATAGTATATATAAGTATATATATAGTATATACATAGTATATATAGTATATATATATATATATAGCATATATATGGTATATAGCATATATATAGTATATATATAGCATATATATAGTATATATAATGCATATATATAGTATATATATAGTATATATATAGCATATATATAGTATATATATAGCATATATATAGTATATATATGGTATACATATATAGCATATATATAGTATATATATAGCATATATATATAGTATATATATAGCATATATATAGTATATATATAGTATATATAGTAAATATATATAGCATATATATAGTATATATATAGCATATATATAGTATATATAAGTATAGTATATAGTATATATATAGCATATATATAGTATATATATAGCATATATATAGTATATATATAGCATATATATAGTTTATATAGTATATATAGTAAATATATATAGCATATATATAGTATATATATAGCATATATATAGTATATATATAGCATATATATAGTTTATATAGTATAAATAGTAAATATATATATCATATATATAGTATATATATAGTAAATATGACCATAAATTGCATCCACCGCTGCCTTGTGGTAAACCCACTTCTGGGAAAGGCTATGGGAGTAAACCCAGACAGAAAATCAGGAGATGGAGTCCCGAAGGCGGTTTGGCAACACAATGTCACTCCGGCAACTCCTGCGACGCCGTTGGTGCCCAAGCTGTATCGACACTCGTCGTTCCCTTGGATCCGCCAGCTTCGTGGAGAGGGGGGGCTTGCTGCCTGGACAACAGCTCGTCCTTGCCCAGGCTACGCAGTTCCACTGGAGAGGATACTCCAGCGTCACTGAAAGGTGCCGACACAACACGGGAGATGCGCAGTTACCGGTTATAAGCCCAACTGATTGGCGAAGGAAACGGGCGCCAGGGGCCATCTCTGACGGTGGGAGGGACCATTGCAGTCCCACTGAACAGCTACCGCCCGCCTCAAGCTGGGCAGCCCCCAGCCACTTAGGTGCTGTTCCGCCATGGCTCATCTGCTCCACTGGGTGCATGGAGATTAGAGTTCCGACTTGAAAAGTGGGCCAAAAAAGACCGCACCAGGCAACAACAAATACAAAAGAAAATCTCCGAAGACCCCATGTCTTCGCTTTGCTACTTGGATTGTCAGGACCATGTGTCCCGGCCTCTCCCCCAACATCCAACAGGTTGATGATGCCAGGAAAACAGCTGTCATCGACAGAGAGCTCTCTCGGCTAGGTGTAGACATTGCATGCTTGCAGGAGACGAGGCTTCCAGACAGTGGCACCCTCAGAGAAAAGAGCTACACCTTCTTCTGGAAAGGTAAACCCCCTGAAGAACCCCGCCAGCATGGTGTCGCCTTTGCCATAAAGAACACACTGATGACCTCCATTGAGCCCCCTTCAGCAGGCACAGAGAGAATTCTGACCCTCCACCTGTCCACGTCTTTCGGCTCAGCCACCATCATCAGTGTGTACGCGCCCACGCTGTACTCTACCCCTGAGGATAAGGACCAGTTCTATGGTGCCCTGGATGATATCATTTCCCAAACCCCCAGCACTGACATGCTTTACCTCCTTGGCGACTTCAACGCCAGAGTGGGAGCTGACCACGAGGCTTGGCTCTCCTGTCTCGGTGCCTATGGACGCGGGAAGATAAATGACAATGGCCAGCATCTGCTAGAGCTGTGCTGCTACCACGGCCTATGCGTCACCAACACCTTCTTCCCGTGCAAAGAAATCCATCAGGTCTCCTGGAGACATCCTCGTTCACGCCACTGGCACCAGCTCGACTTGGTATTGACCAGACGCAAGGACCTTGCCAGCGTCCTCCTCACCCGTACCTACCACAGTGCTGACTGCGACACTGACCATTCCCTCGTCGCCAGTAAGGTGCGCATTGCCCCGAGGAAGATACACCACAGCAAGAAGAGCGGACGGCCACGCGTCAACACCTGCAATGCCAGAAACCCCCTTAAGATGCAGGGCTTCCTGAACCTTCTCAACGTGACCCTAGCAAGGGAGATGTCTGAAGACGACACCACAGACCTCATCTGGTCCCACCTGCGGGACTCGATCTACAGTGCAGCCATTTCCGCTTACGGAAAGAAGGAACACAATCACGCTGACTGGTTTGAGGCTCACTGGGACAGGATG
Organism: Penaeus chinensis; assembly: GCF_019202785.1. Taxonomy (NCBI): domain Eukaryota; kingdom Metazoa; phylum Arthropoda; class Malacostraca; order Decapoda; family Penaeidae; genus Penaeus; species Penaeus chinensis. The sequence goes on along the minus strand of NC_061821.1, from coordinate 32,533,603 downwards.
GAGCCTGTGGTTAAGGCTAAGAGAAAGACCCTTCTGGCCTACAAGAACACTCCAAACCCCACCACGCTTACTGCACTCAGGGTTGCCAGGAAAACATCCCAGCAGACAGCTCGTCACTGCGCAAACACCTACTGGTTAAATCTCTGCAGTAGAATACAGCTTGCTGCAGACGTAGGAGATGCAAGAGGGATGTACGAGGGCATCAAGAAGGCGACAGGTCCAGCGCCCAGTAAGTCCGCCCCCCTCAAGACCAAGACAGGCGACGTGATCACCGACCAAGGCAACAGGCTAGAACGATGGGTTGAGCACTACCTGGAGCTGTACGCCACGCAAAATGTTGTCACTGATGCTGCCCTTGCCGACACCCCTGACCTGCCTGTAACGGAGGAACTTGATGCACTGCCCACAAAGGAGGAGCTCAGTAAAGCCATCAGCAATCTCTCAAGTGGAAAGGCCCCAGGGATTGACAGCATTCCAGCAGAGGTCCTAAAGAGTGGGAAACCTGCACTACTCGAGTCCCTGCACCCCCTTCTCTGCAAATGTTGGGAGAAAGGACACATCCCTCAGGACATGCGTGATGCGAACATCGTCACCCTGTACAAAAACAAGGGTGACAAAAGCGACTGCAACAACTATCGAGGTATCTCTCTCCTGAGCATTGTGGGGAAGGTCTTCACACGAGTCACCCTTACCCGCTTACAGATCCTCGCCTCCCGTGTCTACCCTGAGTCCCAGTGTGGCTTCCGTGCAGGCCGGTCAACAGTAGACATGGTATTCTCCCTGTGCCAGCTCCAAGAGAAGTGCCAGGAACAGCAGATGCCTCTCTACCTTGCCTTCATTGATCTAACAAAGGCGTTCGACATGGTCAGCAGGAGCGAACTCTTCCAGCTCCTTAAGAAGATCGGCTGTCCCCCACACCTGCTTGCTGTCGTCACGTCATTCCACTACAACATGCGCAGCACAGTGAGCTTCAACGGTGTCACGTCCAGGGTTTTTCATGTCAGTAGTGGTGTAAAGCAGGGCTGTGTCCTTGCGCCGACACTCTTTGGCATCTTCTTCTCCATGCTCCTTCAGTACGCCTTCAAGGACTGCAGCGAAGGGGTGTACATCCACACCAGAGCCGATGGCAAACTCCTCAACATTGCCCGTCTCCGTGCCAAGACCAAAGTGAGAGAGGTGCTCATTCGCGAGATGCTCTTCGCCGATGATGCAGCCCTAGCCTCGCACACAGAAGGTCTGCAGCAGCTTGTCAGTCGATTCTCCGCCGCCTGCAAGGAGTTTGGGCTCACCATCAGCCTGAAGAAGACGAGCGTCATGGCGCAGGGCACAGACCATCCCCCAACCATCACCATCGATGGGCACGTGCTGGAAGCTGTGGAAAACTTCACCTACCTTGGGTCCTCGATCTCAAGCTCACACTCACTGGAAACAGAAGTCAGCAGCAGGATCGCCAAGGCCACAGCAGTTATGTCGAAACTGTACCAGAGAGTTTGGAACAACTCCAGTCTTACGGAAAAGACTAAACTGCATGTCTACCAAGCCTGTGCGCTCAGCAGCCTCCTCTACAGCAGCGAAGCATGGACCCCCTACGCAAGGCATGAGAAGAAACTCCACAGCTTCCACCTCAGATGTCTACGACGCATTCTCCACATCCGCTGGCAGGACAAAATCCCAGACGTGGAGATACTACAGCGAGCAGGCATGAAGAGTATGGTGGCCATCTTGCGGGAGAGACGCTTGCGATGGCTCGGCCACGTGCGAAGGATGGACGCAGGTCGAATTCCAAAGGACCTCCTGTACGGAGAACTCGCCGAGGGCACACGGCCAAATGGGCGCCCCCGCCTCCGCTTCAAGGACGTCTGCAAAAGAGACATGAAGCAGTGCAACATCGATGTCTCCTCCTGGGAGAGCCTCGCTGAGGACCGGCCTTCCTGGCGCTCAACTGTGAAATCTGGCGTGAAGGAGGCCGAGGACGCGAGAAATGCATCTCTGGCCGAGAAGAGAAGAAGGCGAAAGCAGAGAGAGCGCCAGCCACAACAACAGTCAACGTTCGTCTGTGACAAATGCCAGAGGGATTGCCATTCGCGGGTGGGACTATTCAGCCACTCACGTCGTTGCCGCTGACCCTATCCCTACGGAACTACTCCATCGTCTCACGAGACGGAAGGATGCCGACGAGTAAATATGTAGTATATATAGTATATATAATAAATATATATAGCATATATATAGTATATATATAGTAAATATATAGTATATATATAATAAATATATAGTATATATAGTATATATAGTATATATAGTATATATAGTATATATAGTATATATAGTATATATAGTATATATATAGCATATATATAGTATATATATAGTATATATATATATTTATAGCATATATATAGTATATATATAGTATATATATAGTAAATATATAGTATATATAGTATATATAGTATATATAGTATATATAGTATATATAGTATATATAGTATATATAGTATATATAGTATATATAGTATATGTATAGCATATATATAGTATATATATATATGTATATATATATAGCATATATATAGTATATATATAGTATATATATAGTATATATGTATAGAAAATATATAGGATATATAGTATATATATAGAATATATAGTATATATATATAATATATAGTATATAAATATAGAATATATAGTATATATATAGAATATATAGTATATATATAATATATAGTATATATATAGAATATATAGTATATATATAGAATATATAGTATATATACATAGAATATATAGTATATATATAGAATATATAGTACAAATAAAGTATATTTATAGTATATATATAATATATATATATATATATATATATATATATATATATATATAGTGTATATATAATATATATATAGTATATATATAGTATATATATACTATATATATAGTATATATATAGT
>NC_061821.1:32513149-32525649 GCF_019202785.1 Penaeus chinensis | reverse complement strand
GTTACTTTGATGTTTTCCCCGCAAGCACGTATCGACTGTACAGGGTCTCCTAGCAGGCCCCCAAAATCCTGGATCTTGGTCTTGGTCCAGGAGACCTCTAGCCCCAGGGGCTTCGCTTCATTGCTAAATGCATCAAGAGCCGCTACAAGGGTTTCCAGAGATTCAGAGAGTACGGCAACATCATCGGCAAAGTCAAGGTCTGTAACCTTGATATTGCCCAGAGTTGCTCCACAGTGACTTTGGACAGTAGCTCTACCCAGTATCCAATCCATGCAAGTGTTGAAAAGTGTTGGTGCAAGAACACAGCCTTGCCTCACCCCTGAACTAACAGGGAAGAAGCTCGACAGGCCCCCACCACACTTTACAGCACTTTCAGTGCCTGTATACAGGTTTGCTATTAGTCCAATAATCCTTATTGGAATTCCTCTTAGTCTCAGGATCTCCCAGAGAGATTCGCGATGCACCGTGTCAAACGCCTTCTTGAGATCGATGTAGGCTGCGAGCAGCCCACGTCCGAACTCACGACGGCGCTCTATAATGATTCGAAGCGCCAGGATGCGGTCTATTGTGGACTTACCAGGAGTGAAACCAGATTGCTCCGGTCTTTGGTGCCTCAACAGGTGGTCCCTGATACGTCTCAGTAAGATGTGTGCGAGTACCTTGCCTGGTACACTGAGTAGTGAAATGCCTCGGTGATTGCTGCAGTCCCACCGATCCCCTTTCCCCTTCCAGAGAGGGATGACCACACCCCTCAGCAGGTCAGGGGGAAAGGTACCAGTCTGCCAGATGGCAGACAGGACTGCATGCAAGCCCCTTGCCATAGGTTCTCCACCAGCCTTTAACAATTCGGCTGGGATGCCACAGACACCTGCTGCTTTACCACTCTTCAGCTTGGAGATCGCCCCCCTGATTTCGGTCAGGGAGGGTGGATCCTCGCTGATGGGTGGATCTGGCAGAGGAGTCTCAACATTACCCGCATCCATGTTAACTGTTGGTGGATCAACCTTATACAACTGCTCAAAATACTCAGCCCAACGCACACGCACCCCATCAGGATCTGAGATTATCTGGCCACTTGCTGAGCGGACTGCAGCCGTCTGTGAGGGGGGCTTGGAGTTCAGCTTTCTCAGAGCTTGGTAGGCAGGACGAAGGTCATTTACAAGGAAATGGCTTTCGACCTCCTCTGCAAGACTACTCATAAACTGTTCCTTATCCCTTCTCAACAGTGACCTAGTCCTGCGCACCAGAGAGCGGTACAAAGTGCGATCCCCTGACAGTCGAGCCGCACGACAAGCATCTGTGGCTTCCAGCGTCTCCTGCGAGATGGAATTCTGTCTTGTTCTTGGGCGTTCACCAATGGATTCCTGAGCTGCATCAAGCGTTTCACGCTTGAAGGTATCCCACATAAGAACAGGGTCTGTCTGGCCCTCGAGTGCTGTGAGACGACCAGAGATAGCCTCGGCAAACCCCCGGGTACACTCGTCCTCCCTCAATCTGTCCAAATTAAACACCCTAGGGTGTTCATTTGGGCGACGGGGGGTTCTAAAGTGGACCCGGAGAGTAGCCACCACTATTCTATGGTCAGTTCCACAGAACTCAGCGCTTCGATATACCCTGCAGTTCTGGAGGATCCTCCATCGAGTGCTAACGAGGATGTGGTCGATCTCCTTGGCCACTCTTCCTGTATCGCTGTACCAAGTCCAGCGATGCGGGACAGAACGCTGATACCAGGAGCCAGAAATCCTCAATTTCTGGGACCTAGCAAAGTCACGGAAAAGGAGGCTAGTCTCACTGCCAGCATCAGCTCCTGAGCCATGAGGACCGACAGACATCTCGTAGCCAGCTCGATCACAGCCGGATACCGCATTGAAGTCGCCCAGCACAATACGAATATCTCGCCGAGGACATCTGTCTGCCACAGATGCAAGTTTGGCGTAAAACATCTCTTTCACCTCAAGTTTATATACATCCGTAGGAGCGTATACAGCAACAAGAGACATGAAGCCAAATGAAAGCTTCAGTCTCAATACCATGATACGCTCATCGACTGGAGTGACCTCAACTACCAAGGGTTGAAGTCTGCTGGAGATGGCTATGGCTACTCCCTGGAGATGGTGGCCATCGCTGCGGCCCGACCAGTAGTAGGTGTAGCCACCCTCACTAATCGTGCCACTGCCAGGTCTTCTCACCTCCGAGAGAGCAGCCACCTCAACTCTCAGCTGTTTCAATTCCCTCGATAGTAGTGGTAACCGATCGTCCTGTCGCAGGGAACGGATGTTCCAAGCCCCCACCCTGACAGTCCGCCTGAGGTATATATAGCATATATAGTATATATAGCATATATAGTATATATATAGCATATATAGTATATATATATAGCATATATAGTATATATATAGCATATATAGTATATATATAGCATATATAGTATATATATAGCATATATAGTATATATATAGCATATATAGTATATATATATAGCATATATAGTATATATAGCATATATAGTATATATATAGCATATATAGTATATATATAGCATATATAGTATATATATAGCATATATAGTATATATATAGCATATATAGTATATATAGCATGTATAGTATATATATAGCATATATAGTATATATATAGCATATATAGTATATATATAGCATATATAGTATATATATAGCATATATAGTATATATATAGCATATATAGTATATATACTCTATATACTATATGAAAGTATATAGAGTATAGCATATATAGTATATATAGCATGTATAGTATATATATAGCATATATAGTATATTTAGCATATATAGTATATATATAGCATATATAGTATATATATAGCATATATAGTATATATATAGCATATATAGTATATATATAGCATATATAGTATATAAATAGCATTGTAAAGGGTTTGTGTTTTAGTGATGGTTTCACTATTTAGTTTGTTCATAATTGTACGTATGTGTTGTGAGTATATGGTGTGTGTGTGTGAGGTGTAAGTGTCCTTTTGGTTTGCCTCCACCGTTCGGATGGCAGTTTCGACCCCACCAAAGCCTCATGTTAACCATTATCGGTGGTTGCCATTCTATGGTTTGCCACTCTACTCCGAGCTCCACACCTGAACACTTCCTCTTTATGCTGAGTTGCTTATATCTGCAACCCCTCTAGTGATGGCCGAGTAGCTGATATCTGCTGCCCCTTCTATTGGTGCTGAGTAGCTGACAACCGCAGCCCGCTCTACCAGTGACTATCTTGTGCTAATTCACCCCTGGTGCATGACAATTTTGGCTCGGATAGTTCGTCCTCCAACACTTCACTGACGGCACTCCTGATGACTCCCGTGTTTTATTTAGTGTATTTGTGATATATAGTGTGAACAATATAATTTATGAAAATACAATTGTTTTAATAAGCCCGAGATAATCTATATCCCAGAGGATACCAGAATAAAAGAACCAAAGGTTTCTGCTTAAAAGAACAAAGCAAAGAAACCACGGACAAGCATATATAGTATATATAGCATATATAGTATATATATAGCATATATAGTATATATAGCATATATAGTATATATATAGCATATATAGTATATATAGCATATATAGTATATATATAGCATATATAGTATATATAGCATATATAGTAATATATAGCATATATAGTATATAAAGCATATATAGTATATATATAGCATATAAAGTATATATAGCATATATAGTATATATAGCATATATAGTATATATAGCATATAAAGTAAATATATAGCATATATAGTATATATAGTATATAGAGTATATATAGCATATATATATATATATAGCATATATAGTATATATAGCATATATTGTATGTATATAGCATATATAGTATATATATAGCATATATAGTATATATAGCATATATAGTATATATATAGCATATATAGTATATATAGCATATATAGTATATACATAGCATATATAGTATATATAGCATATATAGTATATATATAGCATATATAGTATATATAGAATATATAGTATATATATAGCATATATAGTATATATAGCATATATAGTATATATATAGCATATATAGTATATATAGCATATATACGTATATATATAGCATATATAGTATAATAGCATATATAGTATATATATAGCATATATAGTATATATTAGCATATATAGTATATATATAGCATATATAGTATATATAGCATATATAGTATATATAGCATATATAGTATATATAGCATATATAGTATATATATAGCATATATAGTATATATAGCATATATAGTATATATAGCATATATAGTATATATAGCATATATAGTATATATATAGCATATATAGTATATATAGCATATATAGTATATATATAGCATATATAGTATATATAGCATATATAGTATATATATAGCATATATAGTATATATAGCATATATAGTATATATATAGCATATATAGTATATATATAGCATATATAGTATATATAGCATATATAGTATATATATATAGCATATATAGTATATATAGCATATATAGTATATATTAGCATATATAGTATATATAGCATATATAGTATATATATAGCATATATAGTATATATAGCAAATAAAAGTATATATATAGCATATATAGTATATATAGCAAATAAAGTATATATATAGCATATATAGTATATATAGGCATATATAGTATTATATAGCATATATAGTAATATATAGCATATATAGTATATATATAGCAGTATATAGTATATATATAGCATATATAGTATATATATAGCATATATAGTATATATAGGCATATATAGTATATATATAGCATATATAGTATATATTAGCATATATAGTATATATATAGCATATATAGTATATATAGCATATATAGATATATATAGCATATATAGTATAATAGCATATATAGTATATATAGCATATATAGTATATATAGCTTATATATATATATAGCATATATAGTATATATACAGATATATACTATATAGCATATATAGTATATATAGATATATAGTATATATATAGCATATATAGTATATATATAGCATATATAGTATATATAAGCATATATAGTATGTATAGCATATATAGATATATAGCATATATAGTATATTATATAGCATATATAGTATATATTAGCATATTAGTATATATATAGCATATATAGTATATATAGCATATATAGTTATATATAGCATATATAGTATATATAGCATATATAGTATATATAGCATATAGTATATATAGCATATATAGTATATTATAGCATATATAGTATATATAGCATATATAGTATATATAGCATATATTAGTATATATAGCATATATAGTATATATAGCATATATAGTATATATAGCATATATAGTATATATAGCATATATAGTATATATAGCATATATAGTATATATAGCATATATTATATATTATAGCATATATAGTATATAGCATATATAGTATATATAGCATATATAGTATATATATAGCATATATAGTATATATAGTATATATAGATATATATAGCAATATAGTATATATAGCATATATAGTATATATAGCATATATAGTATATATAGCATATATAGTATATATAGCATATATAGTATATATAGCATATATAGTATATATAGCATATATAGTATATATAGCATATATAGTATATATAGCATATATAGTATATATAGCATATATAGTATATAGAGCATATATAGATATATAGCATATATAGTATATATAGCATATATAGTATATATAGCATATATAGTATATATAGCATATATAGTATAGATATCACATATTATATAGCATATATAGTATATATAGCATATATAGTATATATAGCATATATAGTATATATAGCATATATAGTATATATAGCATATATAGTATATATAGCATATATAGTATATATAGCATATATAGTATATATAGCATATATAGTATATATAGCATATATATTAGCTATATATAGCATATATAGTATATATAGCATATATAGTATATATAGCATATATAGTATATATAGCATATATAGTATATATAGCATATATAGTATATATAGCATATATAGTATATATAGCATATATAGTATATATAGCATATATAGTGTGCAATATATAGCATATATAGTATATATAGCATATATAGTATATATAGCATATATAGTATATATAGCATATATAGTATATATAGCATATATATAGCATATATAGTATATATAGCATATTATAGTATATATAGCATATATAGTATATATAGCATATATAGTATATATAGCATATATAGTATATATAGCATATATAGTATATATAGCATAATATAGTATATATAGCATATATAGTATATATAGCATATATAGTATATATAGCATATATAGTATATATAGCATATATAGTATATATAGCATATATAGTATATATAGCATATATAGTATATATAGCATATATAGTATATATAGCATATATAGTATATATAGCATATATAGTATATATAGCATATATAGTATATATAGCATATATAGTATATATAGCATATATAGTATATATAGCATATATAGTATATATAGCATATATAGTATATATAGCATATATAGTATATATAGCATATATAGTATATATAGCATATATAGTATATATAGCATATATAGTATATATAGCTATATAGTATATATAGCATATATAGTATATAGCATATATAGTATATATAGCATATATAGTATATATAGCATATATAGTATATATAGCATATATAGTATATATAGCATATATAGTATATATAGCATATATAGTATATATAGCATATGTATAGTATATATAGCATATGTATAGTATATATAGCATATAGTAAATGCATATGTATAGTACATATAGCATATGTATAGTATATATAGCATATGTATAGTATATATAGCATATGTATAGTATATATAGCATATGTATAGTACATATAGCATATGTATAGTATATATAGCATATGTATAGTATATATAGCATATGTATAGTATATATAGCATATGTATAGTATATATAGCATATATATAGTATATATAACATATGTATAGTATATATAGCATATGTATAGTATATAAAGTATATGTAGTATATATAGTGTATATAGTATATATAATATATACAGGATATACAGTTAATACAGTATATACAGTATATATTGTATATATAATATATATATATATAGTATATATAGTATATATAGTATATATAGTATATATAGTATATATAGTATATATAGTATATAAAGTATATATAGTATATATAGTATATATAGTATATATAGTATATATAGTGTATATAGTATATATAGTATATATAGTATATATAGTATGTATAGTGTATATAGTATATATAGCATATATAGTATATATATATAATTATTTCATTTCTGCCCTTTTAGAATATATATTTATTTATATAGTGTATATATATATCCTTCTGATTAAACTACATACATATAGCATTGTTTTTTTGACCTGAACTAGTACCCTGTACCTTCGTCTCTGTACCTTTGTTCCCAATAATAATTACCTCATGATCCTCGTCTCCAGTGCATCCAGTACTAAAGGCCGCTCGCATACCAATACCTCTAATTGCCTCACTGCTTTGCGTCATCAACGTTTCCATAGATTTCGAAAGGTTGAAGCACCATGGATAGTCAATGTGATGGCCTGACGTTCTTTGCTCCAGAACAGGGACACGACATGGTTTCTTCTGACCAGCTCTTTGACGCCGCCATCGTTCAGAAGTGGTCGGATCCCGTGGTTTCTACAAAAGCTGAATATCCTGAAGGCGCAAATACCCTGGCCGCTGAAGCTGAAGTGGATTCGTTCAGCTTCAGAGACACGTTTTCCAATGCCAAGGGCATGGCTTCCGATTTCGATGTTGCTCGTGCAACTTCGGCAGTAAAGGAATATGTGCCAATGAGCAGATCCCCCTTGTCATTACAAGAGCTGTCGGGTGAAGTGGTAGCAGCGTGCAGAGATTTTGCAAAAACGAATTCATGGGGAGAATTTAAGATATATATTGGAGGAGATGTATATGCTCGTGTTTGAATAAAGATATATATTGTACATAAATCGTTTTCATTAATCGTTTTCACGTGATTCTTTTGGACCTGAGATACATATAACTGATCGTTGAAGGCAGAAATTACACGTGGTTATTACTAAATATTGAATAATGTAAAGCAATCTTTGGAATAAGCCTATGCTTCGTTCGGTATTTAAATCGCCCCAACAGTTTATTTATTTGTAAGTTGCATAGATGCGAACCATCCAGGTTGCAAAGTTTGTTCCTATTACAGCTTATTGCAAATGTATCAAAATAAATATAATAAATTGAGAATCTGCTAACTGGCATTATCTATAAATGTGATTGTAAAAAAAAAATAGCGTGAGATACTCATATTGCTTGTTTATATTTGGTCATTACAAGCACGTATGATAATATGTATGACTTAGGATCCCCCTTGTCATTAGAAGAGCTGTCGGGTGAAGTGGTAGCAACGTGCAGAGATTTTACATTCTCCATGAGGAGAATGTAAGGTATATGTTGGAGGAGATGTAGATGCTCGTTTTTTTAAATAAAGATATATATTGTACATAAGTCGTTTTCATTATATAATTAGGCAAAAACAGACGGCTATAGAAGTTTGAGAAAGTCCTGTTTCACGTGATTCCTTTGGACCTGAGATACATATAACTGATTTTCTGCCTTCTGCATTGTTGTAGGCAGAAATTACACGTGGTTATTACTAAATATTGATTGAAGTAAAGCAATCTTTGCAATAAGTCTTCCTATGTTTCGCTCGGTATTTAAATCGCCCCAACTTATACTTATATGTAAGTTGTTAAATGCAATCCATCCAGGTTGCAACATACATAAAAGAAGGTTGTTCCGATATCTGCTTATTGCAAATGTATCAGAATAGAAAGTATTTTTTTTAGAATGAATATAATAAATTGAGAATCCAATAACTGGCATTATCTATAAATGTGATAGTAAAAAAAATAGCGTTAGATACACATATTATTTATATTTAGTCATTACAAGCATGTAAGATAATATGATGTATGACTTGGGACTTTTCCGTGACAGGACCCTTCCCCACCGCCATATTTTGCCTGACGTTCATTTTCCTAGGCATGGATGGTACTGACCGGCATTTCCCGACATATGCTTATACGGAAGGTCTAAATACGTACTTATATAGTGCTTGTTTTATTGCAGGCGGGCATTTCTCTACAGGTGTTTCGACAGTAATTTGTGGGTGGGAAAATAAAGTTACTGAATATTTCTTCTTATTATAACACATGTGCCCCTTACTAATCCTAATATTTAATTAGTACCCAGATCTGAACCACATTTTATCTTGTTCTCAACATATCGGGAGTAGGGAGAAAAAGTGGACAACCATAAATTTAAAATCCAAATGTATATATATATACATATACATGGTATATGTAGTATATGTAGTATAGTTAGTATATGTAGTATATGTAGTATAGTTAGTATATGTAGTATATGTAGTATAGTTAGTATATGTAGTATATGTAGTATAGTTAGTATATGTAGTATATGTAGTATAGTTAGTATATGTAGTATATGTAGTATAGTTAGTATATGTAGTATATGTAGTATAGTTAGTATATGTAGTATATGTAGTATAGTTAGTATATGTAGTATATGTAGTATAGTTAGTATATGTAGTATATGTAGTATAGTTAGTATATGTAGTATATGTAGTATAGTTAGTATATGTAGTATATGTAGTATAGTTAGTATATGTAGTATATGTAGTATAGTTAGTATATGTAGTATATGTAGTATAGTTAGTATATGTAGTATATGTAGTATAGTTAGTATATGTAGTATATGTAGTATAGTTAGTATATGTAGTATATGTAGTATAGTTAGTATATGTAGTATATGTAGTATAGTTAGTATATGTAGTATATGTAATATATGTAGTATAGTTAGTATATGTAGTATATGTAGTATAGTTAGTATATGTAGTATATGTAGTATAGTTAGTATATGTAGTATATGTAGTATAGTTAGTATATGTAGTATATGTAGTATAGTTAGTATATGTAGTATATGTAGTATAGTTAGTATATGTAGTATATGTAGTATAGTTAGTATATGTAGTATATGTAGTATAGTTAGTATATGTAGTATATGTAGTATAGTTAGTATATGTAGTATATGTAGTATAGTTAGTATATGTAGTATAGTTAGTATATGTAGTATATGTAGTATAGTTAGTATATGTAGTATATGTAGTATAGTTAGTATATGTAGTATATGTAGTATAGTTAGTATATGTAGTATATGTAGTATAGTTAGTATATGTAGTATATGTAGTATAGTTAGTATATGTAGTATATGTAGTATAGTTAGTATATGTAGTATATGTAGTATAGTTAGTATATGTAGTATATGTAGTATAGTTAGTATATGTAGTATATGTAGTATAGTTAGTATATGTAGTATATGTAGTATAGTTAGTATATGTAGTATAGTTAGTATATGTAGTATATGTAGTATATGTAGTATAGTTAGTATATGTAGTATATGTAGTATAGTTAGTATATGTAGTATATGTAGTATAGTTAGTATATGTAGTATATGTAGTATAGTTAGTATATGTAGTATATGTAGTATAGTTAGTATATGTAGTATATGTAGTATAGTTAGTATATGTAGTATATGTAGTATAGTTAGTATATGTAGTATATGTAGTATAGTTAGTATATGTAGTATATGTAGTATAGTTAGTATATGTAGTATATGTAGTATAGTTAGTATATGTAGTATATGTAGTATAGTTAGTATATGTAGTATATGTAGTATATGTAGTATATGTAGTATATGTAGTATAGTTAGTATATGTAGTATATGTAGTATAGTTAGTATATGTAGTATATGTAGTATAGTTAGTATATGTAGTATATGTAGTATAGTTAGTATATGTAGTATATGTAGTATAGTTAGTATATGTAGTATATGTAGTATAGTTAGTATATGTAGTATATGTAGTATATGTAGTATAGTTAGTATATGTAGTATATGTAGTATAGTTAGTATATGTAGTATATGTAGTATATGTAGTATATGTAGTATATGTAGTATATGTAGTATATGTAGTATATGTAGTATATGTAGTATATGTAGTATAGTTAGTATATGTAGTATATGTAGTATAGTTAGTATATGTAGTATATGTAGTATATGTAGTATAGTTAGTATATGTAGTATAGTTAGTATATGTAGTATATGTAGTATATGTAGTATATGTAGTATATGTAGTATATGTAGTATATGTAGTATATGTAGTATATGTAGTATATGTAGTATATGTAGTATAGTTAGTATATGTAGTATATGTAGTATATGTAGTATAGTTAGTATATGTAGTATATGTAGTATATGTAGTATATGTAGTATATGTAGTATATGTAGTATATGTAGTATATGTAGTATATGTAGTATATGTAGTATATGTAGTATATGTAGTATATGTAGTATATGTAGTATATGTAGTATATGTAGTATGTAGTATATGTAGTATATGTAGTATATGTAGTATATGTAGTATATGTAGTATATGTAGTATATAGTATATATAGTATATATTAGTATATATAGTATATGTATATATGTAGTGATATGTAGTATATGTAGTATATAGTTATGTATATGTAGTAAGTATATATAGTATAGTTATATAGTATATATAGTATATATAGTAGATATAGTTATATATAGTATATATAGTATATGTATATTAGTATATTAGTATATGTATAGTATATAGTATATTTTAGTTATAGTAGTATATAGTAGATATGTAGTATATGTAGTATATGAGTATATAGTAATAGTATATAGTATATAGTATATAGTATATATAGTATATTAGTATATATGTATATATGTATATATAGTATATTAGTATATTAGTATATTAGTATATATAGTTATATAGTTAGTATATATATTATATTTGTATATATAGTATATATAGTATATTAGTATTATATGTAGTATATGTAATTAGTATATGTAGTATATATAGTATTATAGTATATATTAGTATATATAGTATATAGTATATATAGTATATATAGTTATTATATGTATATATATATATAGTATATATAGTATATATAGTATATATAGTATATATAGTATATATAGTATATATAGTATATATAGTATATATAGTATATATAGTATATATAGTATATATAGTATATATAGTATATATAGTATATATAGTATATATAGTATATATAGTATATATAGTATATATAGTATATATAGTATATATAGTATATATAGTATATATAGTATATATAGTATATATAGTATATATAGTATATATAGTATATATAGTATATATAGTATATATAGTATATATAGTATTATAGTATATATAGTATATATAGTATATATAGTATATATAGTATAT
>NC_061821.1:32498149-32500649 GCF_019202785.1 Penaeus chinensis | reverse complement strand
CCACTTTGAATGCAGTCCTCCTTATTGATTAATTGAAGTGATTGCGAATTTGGTCACTGTCATGATTCTCTTCATCGTCTGCTAAATTCTGGTGTCCCATTCCTCAGTTTGATTTCTATGATCAATACTGACTGTAATTTATTAATGATTCTCTTTTTTCAGAGTTGCTGTTTTTTGTAGTAACAACTTGGGTTTCATTTCCAATTTTGATCGGCAGTTCCCATGGACACTTTCTGATGACCTTCTAAATATGGAACTTTAATTCAATAAGACAATGGTCTTTCATACGGGCAATGGTCTTGGTTGTGATATCAAGTTTGGGGCGAAATGCGCGACCTTCACAGATCATAGCATAGCAAGTGTATTCCAATTTAAATATACATCGATATATATGTATAATTTTTCAAATAACAAACCACAGCAGCATCTCGTGGCTTATAACATACAGCAAGGACAGCACTTATTATATGTTGGTGCCACTCAGGCGAACTTTACAACATGATGTTATCAGCAGTGATGTCATTTACCACACATCCTTGTGTTTTTTTTTTACAGAGCGGCAGATCCTCGCGATGGCTGAATCGGAGTCTTTCGTGCGGTGTTTCTCGTCCTTCGTGGCTCGCCTCGACAATAGACTCCCGGAGGTGGAGCAGCACTTCGGCGGCGAGTGCAGCGAGGAGGACATGTTCTCCTACTTTTGGGGGCTACAGGAGGCCCATGAGTGCCTTGTCCTTAGCGTGCCTGAGACCCTCAAGAGTGAAAGCAGTGCTGTGACTTATAGGACTCACGGGAACAAACTATATCGCAGTAAGAATCTAAAGGAGGCCTTAAAATCCTTCAATTTCAGTATTATGTTTGCGCCCCATCCGCCGGCTCCTTCCGGCGCTGCCTCCTCGTGCGAGGAAGCCCCTGCCGACGGGACGTCTGCCGCCTTCGAGGCCCTGGCCCTCGCCTACGCCAACCGATCTGCTGTGATGTTTGAACTCCGTCAGTACGAGGAGTGCCTGAAGGACGTGGAATTAGCCATCCTGCATGGGTATCCAGAGGCATCAAGGTGTAAGTTATTAGCGCGGAAGGAGCGGTGTGTTGCCAAACGAAAGGAGGAGGGCGGGGCGACGGCGCGCCTCCTGACGACGCACCAGCACTTCCCTGCGGTCGTGACGGCGGATCCGGCGTCGCCGAGGAGGAGCGATGCCATCACGCTCTCCCACTCGCCCGAAAAGGGGAGGCGTTTCCTGGCAAACAGGGAGATCCCGCCTGGTACGTGCTGCGCATATTCCTTCTGCTTTCGTTGCGATCTCAGCATGCTATCTGTAACTTTTGGACAGTCTTTGGACAGTCTCTGGGAGAAAGCTTGCAAAGAGATAGATGGATACAGAAATAAATAGAGGGAGAGGGGTAAAAGATAAAGAGAAAGATGAGTGGGAATGATGGGGAGAAGAAGGAGAGAGGTATGTAAATAGGAAAGAAACTGAGAGAGGGGAAAAGTGAGGAAGAGAGGGGAAATATTAGGGATATGGGAAGGTGAGGGCAGGAGAGAGAAAGAAACAGAGAGGGGAGAGTTAAAGAAGAGCAAGAAAGGGAAGCCAAGTAAAGAGAGAAACAAGAAAAAGATTGAAATAAGAGGATTATAGAAAGGGAGTGTAAAGAAAAATCAATGGGTTGAAAGGGAAAAGGGAAACGTACAGAGAACACAAATATAGCCATGTATATTCCTAGGAAGTGAAAACGGCAGGTAATTGAGGGAAAGGGATGACAGAGAAAATGAGAAAAAGATATAGAAGGCGAGGCAATGGTGAGAAATTCCACATATAGCCTCCAGGGAATGACAGCTGCACAGATACAAAAATAAAAAGGGCAGCAAGAGGGAAAAGTCATGATCTTCCTTTACAGGCGAACTGCTGCTAACCGAGGAGTCCTACAGCAGCTGTCTTCTGCCGGAGTTCCTGCCGAGCCACTGCTCCGTGTGTCTCACTCGCTGTCTGACGCCCCTGCCCTGCCCCGGTTGCCCCTACGTGAGTTTATTCTGGGATCTTTATTCAGAATCGGATTTCGGTTCGTCGCCAAAATCTGATTAAAGCTACGCTTTAATCAATTATATTATTGATGAAAATAGGATGATTAATAATCTCTCCGCATTATCATTCTTGTGAATTAGCTTCCTGCACTTTGTTGTCAATTCCTTTACCATGTCATTTTCATTAACGTGATCCTAAATATATTTATAATTGAATTAAGACTTCCGTCGCGCAGGTGACCTTCTGCAGCTCGAAGTGCCGCTCGAAGGGGAGCAAGAGCCACGTCTCTGAGTGCCGGGTCATGGGGGCGCTCATCCCCCTTCCTTCTCCCTGGCGCGTGGCTCTCGGTATCCTCACTCGGGCGACGCTCCCCAGGCTCAAGATCTGGCTTAGGAAGCTGAAGGAGGAGGAGCAGGAGGCGCCCGCGAAGACGAAGAAACGGGGAAAAGGGGACGAAGAAGGAGGAGAAGGGAAGGTGAGGG
>NC_061821.1:32480649-32483149 GCF_019202785.1 Penaeus chinensis | reverse complement strand
ATCTTGTCTGAACACAGGGTGAAGTTTTACTGGCCGTTGTCAGAGATGCAATTAATTGGCAATATTCCTGAGTTATACACACACACGCACACACACACACACACACTCACACACACACACACAGACACACAGACACACACACACACAGACACACACACACACACACATACACACACACACACACACACACACACACACACACACACACACACACTCACACACACACACAGACACACAGACACACACACACACAATCACACACACACACACAGACACACAGACACACACACACACAGACACACACACACACACACACACACACACACACACATATATACATATACATATATTCATACAAGGTCTATATAAGTATGTGATGCATGTTGAGATGTCTTACTCTTAGAATGAAACAATTTTATTATTCATATTTCATGTGTTCTTTGTTAATTTTACTTCTTTATTATAGCATATCTATATTGCAGGGAATATAAAACCGAAACCAAGTAAAATATTCGGTATGATACTTACAGACCATCGCTGTTATTCGTAGCCTGTAAAATCATTCAAAGGTACAAATCGCTGGAATGAGCCAGCGTCTACAAATATTTTAGTTTACGCTTAGTTGGCCTCCGTTTTCTCTAGTCTCCTACCTTTCTCGAATCCCCCCCCCCCCCCCAGCCTCCGCGACGCGTGACGTCATAGGCCTTCTCACACAAAGCAGCACAGAACTCGCTAGTTACGAAACCCCATTTAAACAGTGTGTGTATGTATACATACACACACACACACACACACACACACACACACACACACACACACACACATATTGCTCTAAACAAAATCAAGACAATGTGATAAAACTGGGGACAAAAAATTACAATAATTTGAGATATGCAGATGATACAACTTTGATGGCAGACTTAGAAGAGAAACTTCAAGAACTGGTCAACATCGTGTCAGTAGAAAGTGAAAAGCATGATCTGTCGATAAACTGTCAGAAGACCTTCTCCATGGTTTATACCAAAAAGAAACAAATACCAACATGTTGCTTGTAAGTAAATAAAAAACATCATTGTACAGAAGGACAGTTTTAAATATCTTGGAAGTTGAATTTCATCAGACTGAAGATCAGACAAAGACATTCAGTACAGGATTGGACTAGCAAAACAAACATTCACAGACATGAAGAATTTATTTTGTTCAAAAAGAATCGGACTGCAAGTTAAAAAACGATTATTGAAATGCTACATCTGGTCAGTGTTAACGTATGGGTGTGAGTCCTGGACTATAAGCAGAGCAATGGAAAAGAAATGAGAAGCTGTGGAAATGTGGCTGTATAGAAGAATAATGAAGATCTCGTGGGAGAAGAAAATGACGAATGAAGACGATCTACAGAAAGTAAAACCAGAGAGACATTTGTTGAACATCATAAGAGAAAGGCAAAGGAGATTTGTTGGACATATTCTGAGAGAGGAAGATAGAATTGAGAAACATATTATAGAGACAGAAATGAATGGAAATAGGGCAAGAGGAAGGCTGAGAAAGAAAATGCTTGACTGGATGAAGGAAAAGCTGAAAGTTAAGACAAATGTGGAACTGGGAGATATTGCGAAGGACAGAGAAATGGAAGAAGATGGGACAAAGTCTGAAAGACAATTCATGAATGCCTACGGCATGATGTGCTATGGTACTCGAAGAAGAGATATATACTGTATAGACACACATGCACACACAATCTTACGCGTATGAGTCTGTTTATATATATATATATATATATATATATATATATATATATATATATATATACACATATATATGTATATATATATATAAATATATGTGTAGTGTGTGTGTGTGTGTGTGTGTGTGTGTGTGTGTGTGTGTGTGTGTGTGTGTGTGTACATATATGCATGTGCATATATGTATATATATGTATATATATATATATATATATATATATATATATATATATATATATATATATATATACACATATATATACCTACCTACACACACACACACACACACACACACACACACACACACACACACACACACACACACACACACAGACACACACACACACAGACACACACACACACACACACACACACACATTTATACGTATATATATATATATATATATATATATATATACGGTGAAAGTTTTTGGTGATTTCTCCTCAACACATTTTCGAGCCGAAAATTGCTTAGGTACACTATCAAATAAGTACTAAGCTGACATAGTTTTCAACTTCACTGAAGTAATGATCGTGATATCATATCGCAGACAACGGAAATACAGCAGATACACCTAATATCTACTACAACTGTTGTTATGGCTTGGCTGCTTTTACTCTAGCTCGGTGGATCTCAACCTATGTTGTCTGGCGAGACCCTGCAAACATACGAAAGCTCTGTCCTTTGGAAAACATCAACCTTTACTCCATTACAGATATGGGTGGATTATATAAGAATGTAGTTATTATTCCCTTGAAAA
>NC_061821.1:32460649-32470649 GCF_019202785.1 Penaeus chinensis | reverse complement strand
TGCCTGTTATTGCGTATTTCTCTCACATTTTATATAAAGCAGTGGATACATTAAACTTTTTATTTATCAATTATTTATTTTCCACCGTGAGTCTCATAACTAACATATTTCCTGTAAACAAGCTCCACATTCCCGTCTGTTTCCCAGCAAAGTGAACGAAAGTTTGTGATTTTTGTTCGCTCTACTTCCATAACTAATTACGTGCTACTTTGCCCGAAGGAGAAAAAAATGCTTTGTGAATAGGAATTCGATGCAAACTAGCTCGCTTGTTGCACCAAAGGGGAAAATATAGTGTGTATATACATACGTACACACACATACACACATACATGCATACATACATAGGTACATATATACATTCATACATACATACATGCATGTATACATCTATACATACGTACATGAATATATACATACATGCATACATTCATACATGAATACATACATATATGCATACATACATACATAATATATCTACATACCTACCTACATACATGCATACCTATATCAGTAGAGTTAGCTGTCTATCTCTATATATGTTCATACATAGATATGTTTTTAT
Source organism: Penaeus chinensis (assembly GCF_019202785.1). Classification (NCBI taxonomy): domain Eukaryota; kingdom Metazoa; phylum Arthropoda; class Malacostraca; order Decapoda; family Penaeidae; genus Penaeus; species Penaeus chinensis. The sequence continues at coordinate 32,470,087 of NC_061821.1, read as the reverse complement.
CTACCTTCATCTCTATCTATCTATCTATTCATCTATGTATGTGTGTATGTATTAATGTAAGTATGCATATAAGTCTGCATGTCTCTCTCTCTCTCTCTCTCTCTCTGTGTGTGTGTGTGTGTGTGTGTGTGTGTGTGTGTGTGTGTGTGTGTGTGTCAGTGTGTGTGTGTGTGTGTGTGTATGTATGTATTATTTGTGTCTGTTATATTTATGTCCACATGAGTAGACATATGCATACGTACATACATATATGGATAGATAAATAGAGAGATAGGTAGACAGGTGTGTGTGTATGTGTGAAAATATAATAACTAAGGGAAATATAGGAAAGCACACGAATATTCCTGTTTTTCTGTACTTCCCTTCGTTGTTCTACTTACAATCTGTTCGACATGATTTCCACGTGTGTGTGTGTGTATCTATCTATCTATATATCCATGTGTGTGTGTGTGTGTGTGTGTGTGTGTGTGTGTGTGTGTGTGTGTGTGTGTGTGTGTGTGTGTCAAATCCTTATCACAGTCTTTTTCATTTTCATCAAGATTTATATCCAAGTCTGATACATTTTGCATGTCTATCAGGGAATTTCGGGGTAAAATATCGAGGAATTTCGGTAATACACGAGAGAGCACAATATATACACTCGCTTCCAGGTTATATAGAGAGCTTATACAACTTACACTGGCGCGGTGATAGCTAAGCATCAACTAAGGCTTTTTGTCACTGGGATCGTCGGGGTCCTCTAGGTTGTTGTCGGGAATCGCGATCGCTCTCCGCCGTTCCTCATCGGACAGCGGAGGGTCATATCGCGGCCTCGGCGAAGAACTGATGCTGGATTGGTGTCTGTCTTTTCTGTAATGACACAGTGGCATACAGTTCAGGCACAGTACTTCCACAGGCAGTGATTTCGCGGGTATAATAAACTCGCGTCGTTATTTCGATGATATTTTGCAATAAAATCGGAACAGTTATTATCTCACCCAACACACTGCCTAGCCATGATGAACTGATTTTGAATTTCAACTGCCCTCTCCTAGGTCCAGCTTCTATTGTCACGTGATGATCTATTTCATAATAATACCAAAATGATAACAATAATGTATCATATTTATCTATCTATTTATCTATGATATCTGTCTATCTGCATTCTATAATTCGTGATTTAATTTCAGTTTATTTACGATTATATTTGTATCTATCAGGCTATTCATTCATGTCTAACTTTCGTCTTCGGGTTTATCATTTCCTATATAAATCTATCGATATCCTTATGATAAAACTGCTACGTCTAATTGTACCTCCAGAAAAGGAAAACAAAAATCTGGTTTAAATTTCCACTATATAAAAGTCACGAGCGAAAATCCCTTGATTATAGAAATTTAATAATTTCGTATAGGTACAAAATATGCCTGTTATTGCGTATTTCTATCACATTTTATATAAAGCAGTGAATACATTAAACTTTTTATTTATCAATCATTTATTTTCCACCGTGAGTCTCATAACTAACATATTTCCTGTAAACAAGCTCCACATTCCCGTCTGTTTCCCAGCAAAGTGAACGAAAGTTTGTGATTTTTGTTCGCTCTACTTCCATAACTAATTACGTGCTACTTTGCCCGAAGGAGAAAAAAAATGCTTTGTGAATAGGAATTCGATGCAAACTAGCTCGCTTGTTGCACCAAAGGGGAAAATATAGTGTGTATATACATACGTACACACACATACACACATACATGCATACATACATAGGTACATATATTCATTCATACAAGCATACATGCATGCATACATTCATACATACATACATGAATACATACATACATTCATACATGAATACATGCATACATACATACATACATAATATATCTACATACCTACCTACATACATGCATACCTATATCTGTAGAGTTAGCTGTCTATCTCTATATATATATCCATACATATATATGTTTTTATTTACCTTCTTCTCTATCTATCTATCTATTAATTTATGTATGTGTGTATGTATTAATGTAAGTATGCATATAAGTATACATGTCTCTCTCTCTCTCTCTCTCTCTCTCTCTCTCTGTGTGTGTGTGTGTGTGTGTGTGTGTGTGTGTGTGTGTGTATGTGTGTGTGTGTGTGTGTGTGTGTGTGTGTGTGTGTGTGTGTGTGTGTTTGTGTGTGTGTGTTTGTGTCTGTTATATTTATGTCCACATGAGTAGACATAAGCATACGTACATACATATATGGATAGAAAAATAGAGAGATAGGTAGACAGGTGTGTGTGTAAATGTGTAAATATAATAACTAAGGGAAATATAGGAAAGCACGCGAATATTCGTGTTTTTCTGTTATTCCCTTCGTTGTTCTACTTACAATCTGTTCGACATGATTTCCACGTGTGTGTGTGTGTATCTATCTATCTAAATATCCATGTGTGTATATATGTATATATATATATATATATATATATATGTGTGTGTGTGTGTGTGTGTGTGTGTGTGTGTGTGTGTGTGTGTGTGTGTGTGTATCAAATCCTTATCACAGTCTTTTTCATTTTCATCAAGATTTATATCCAAGTCTGATACATTCTGCATGTCTAAGCCTTGATTAATTATTTATTTTATAATTTTTCTTTATATTCTTAACTCTATCCCCGGTTTCATTCTTGACAAGAACTGACAACTTAAATATAAAGTAATTCATCCGAATCTAACGGCATTGATTTACTTGTATAATTCTGTACACACACACACACACACACACACACACACACACACAAACACACACACATACACGCACACACACACACACACACACACACACACACACACACACACACTTGTTAACTATTTACGATTAAATTTGTTTTAAGGGTTCTTAAGACACAGGGAGAGTAAAGTTTATAATTTATTTATTAACGTAATTAGTTATTTTCATTAGTATGAAAAAGCAAGAGTTTGTTTTTCTCATTTTTATTGCCTCCACTCACGTTCATGTACAAAAAATGGTCTTGCGTGCAAACTGTTGTGCAAATGTTGCTCAAGATGGTGTATCAATGTTTGTGACTACGATAAAGTAATTGATGGTGATTATAATTGAATTTACTTTATTTTTCACTCTGATAAATTTATTGCAACTTTTAAATGATATTTAGCGATTGTATAACATCATTTCATATGATTCATAAAATTTTGATCCCCAGAAATTGTTTTCCTCTGTCATAGTGTTGTTCCTTCATTAAAATTTGATAATTCTTCTGAAAATATTTGATATCCACCATTTACTGATTCTTTCTTTTTTTTTTTTTTGTCTGTTAGCAGGATTATAAAAAAAAAAACTAATGAGTGGATTTTGATGATTTTTTTCACTCGTGGTAGGTCTCTGCCCTAGAGAAATGTATCCTGCAGTGGATTGGAGGTGTGGCTTAGGTGCAGTGGCTTTTCTTTAGAATAGGTCTTGGCCTAATGAATAATATATATTTCCTTGGTGGAGATTTGCGCTTTCTGGGTGCTTTATTTTTTTTTCATTTTTTAATCAAGATACACAGTCTTCTTACAAAGCAAAGTCAATTCAGGATTCAAAATGACCTTGACCTTGATTTCGAATTGCGTTGAAAATGTTGCCAATCAACTGAACAACATCAAAAACTCTATAAAAGACACGTAGACGATCAATATCGGGCAAGGAATTGTGGAGATAGCACTTTCCTAACTGGGATGGTGGCCATATTGGATTAGCCCGGAAACGAGTCTTAGAAGGGTCGAAAAAAATTTAACCCTATGATTTTTTCACCATTCGAGACCTGAAGATGCCAAAACTGCCCTGAACTCAATTTATGCAAACCAATCTTGGAAATTTACATAAGGGACCGCACTAAGACCCCGTGCGTAGTCGTTTGTCTGCCGTCTCTCTCTCTGCGTCTCCCTCTGACGAGACACACATACATACATATATTTGTATATATATATATATATATATATATATTTATATATATATATATACATATATGTATATATATGTATATATATGTGTATATATATGTGTATATACACACATACGTATATTGATATATATATATATATATATATATATATATATATATATGTGCAAATATATACATATACACTTACATACCTACACACACACACACACATATTTTTATATATACATGCATATGTATATGTATATATATATATATATATATATATATATATATATATATATATATATATACTGTACATATATATAAATATATCAGAAATTAAAAGTCTATTCTATAGTAATACGGGTTTAGTGTACGAATCTCTAAACCGTTTCGATGCCTTTGAATCGCGGTAAAGGGATTAAACTCTCGAAGTCAGTCTTATTAAGACTTATTAAAAAAAAAACTTTCTAGAAAATTTGTCAGTGCCATATTTTTTTCCCTTCTTTATTTTGATTGAGACATACACACACACGCATACTCACACTCACACACACACACACACACACACACACAGAGAGAGAGAGAGAGAGAGAGAGAGAGAGAGAGAGAGAGAGAGAGAGAGAGAGAGAGAGAGAGAGAGAGAGAGAGAGGAGGGAGGGAGGGAGGGATGGAGGATTTTAAAGGCTTAATTTGATTCCATCTTTTACAATGGATATTCTTGGTGTGACATAGTGTCTGTGTTATTTTGCTTCTAAGTTATCCCCTGTGTGCAAGGAAATGGCCGGGGTTACCATCCACTGGCGGCGAGGGATTTGAACGCAGGTCAGCAAGATTGCTAGACGAGATCGCTACCGCTGCACCACACCACAGAGAGAGAGAGAGAGAGGAAGAGAGAGAAAGAGAGAGAGAGGGAGAGAGAGAGGAGGGAGGGAGGGAGAGAGAGAGAGAGAGAGAGAGAGAGAGAGAGAGAGAGAGAGAGAGAGAGAGAGAGAGAGAGAGAGAGAGAGAGAGAGAGAGAGGATTGCTAGACGAGATCGCTACCGCTGCACCACACCACAGAGAGAGAGAGAGAGGAAGAGAGAGAAAGAGAGAGAGAGGGAGAGAGAGAGGAGGGAGGGAGAGAGAGAGAGAGAGAGAGAGAGAGAGAGAGAGAGAGAGAGAGAGAGAGAGAGAGAGAGAGAGAGAGAGAGAGAGAGAGAGAGAGAGACGTCTGAAGATAAACACATACAGATGTAAGAGCATCTTAAATGCAGGTTGGAGAGAAGAAAAATACATGAAAATGGAGGAAAGAAAATATACGAAATTAGAAGACTATGACAACGGAATAATTAAAAAGGAGAGAAGCAGATACAGACAGACACACAGACTCCTTGATTGCATTACAAATACTGGAAAAAAACAAACAAAGGGAACTAGTTGGGAGAAGGAATGAGAGATGGTACGAGAAAGAAGAGCTAACGGTAGACGTGATGAAAGAGAAAATGAAGGCGAGAGACAGGAAGAAAGGAGGAAGGCCAGTGATGAAATGGGGGGAAATATATAGCCAGAATAATGGAGGGAGGAAGGGAACCTACGAAAACAGAGAGAGCAAGGAACGAATTACAGTAGAGAAACAGGCCAGCTTCCCTATTCTCCTCCTTCCCCTCCTCTCTTCCCCTTGGGCTCTCCCTCTTACCATCCCTGCTTCCTCTCTCGTTCCTCCATTCCCTTTTTCTTATCCCTCTCTCCCTCTTTTTATAACCTCTGTCTGTAATAAGATCATGGTGTCTGGCGTCGGACGGACACTCGTTATAGTTTTTCGTTTATTGATGACACGTGGATCTCGAATGCCTGGGGAGGTAGCTATGGAAACGGCCAGCTCTCGTTTGTATGGCGCGGCGACAGAGGGAGCCAATGAGGACGAGCATCCCGGCGCGTCTTTGCTCCCCTGGAGGATGGTCAAGGATGGGTTGCTGACGGGCGGGCGATGGACCTCAGAGTCAAAGGATGCGAAATCACCGGAACTGACAAAGGTCCGGAGGGAACTTGACAGGGTAGAAGAAGATCGGGTGTTGTGCTCACACTGTCCCTCTATCCTCTATCCCTTCCTGCCTTTTTTTTTTATTCTTTCGTTTTTTTCTACTTATTTTTCCTGATCTTTCTCTTACTTCTCCTCCTCCTCCATTTTTTTCTTCTGTTTACCCTCCTTCTCCTTCTCTTTTTACTCGTCCTCCTGGTCCCCCTAGTCCTCCTCCTCCTCCTCATTCTTCCCCTCCTTTTTCTCCCCCTCTCCCTCCTCCTCGTCCTCCTCCTCCCTCCTTCTCCTCCTCCTCCTCCTTCTCCTTCTCCTCCTTCCCCCCTCCTCCTCCTTCCCCCCCTCCGCCTCCTCCCCCTTCTCCTCCTCCGCCTCCTCCTCCTCCTCCTCCTCCTCCGCCGCCTCCTCCGCCGCCTCTTCCTCCCCCCCTCCCCCTCCCCCGCCCCCTCCCCCACCCCCTCCCCTGCCTCCGCCTCCGCCTCCGCCTCCGCCTCCGCCTCCGCCTCCGCCTCCGCCTCCGCCTCCGCCTCCGCCTCCGCCTCCGCCTCCGCCTCCGCCTTCTCCGCCTCCGCCTCCGCCTCCGCCTCCTCCGCCTCCGCCTTCTCCGCCTCCGCCTTCTCCGCCTCCGCCTCCGCCTTCTCCGCCTCCGCCTTCTCCGCCTCCGCCTCCGCCTTCTCCGCCTCCGCCTCCGCCTTCTCCGCCTCCGCCTCCGCCTCCTCCGCCTCCGCCTCCTCCGCCTTCTCCGCCTCCGCCTCCGCCTTCTCCGCCTCCGCCTCCTCCGCCTTCTCCGCCTCCGCCTCCGCCTTCTCCGCCTCCGCCTCCTCCGCCTTCTCCGCCTCCGCCTCCGCCTTCTCCGCCTCCGCCTCCTCCGCCTTCTCCGCCTCCGCCTCCGCCTTCTCCGCCTCCGCCTCCTCCGCCTTCTCCGCCTCCGCCTCCGCCTTCTCCGCCTCCGCCTTCTCCGCCTCCGCCTCCGCCTTCTCCGCCTCCGCCTCCTCCGCCTGCTCCGCCTCCGCCTCCGCCTTCTCCGCCTCCGCCTCCTCCGCCTTCTCCGCCTCCGCCTCCGCCTTCTCCGCCTTCTCCGCCTCCGCCTCCTCCGCCTTCTCCGCCTCCGCCTCCGCCTTCTCCGCCTCCGCCTCCTCCGCCTCCTCCGCCTTCTCCGCCTCCGCCTCCGCCTTCTCCGCCTCCGCCTCCTCCGCCTTCTCCGCCTCCGCCTCCGCCTTCTCCGCCTCCGCCTCCTCCGCCTTCTCCGCCTCCGCCTCCGCCTTCTCCGCCTCCGCCTCCGCCTTTTCCTCCTCCGCCTCCGCCTTCTCCTCCTCCTCCTTCTCCTCCTCCTCCTCCTTCTCCTCCTCCTCCTCCTTCTCCTCCTCCTCCTCCTCCTCCCCCTCCTCCTCCTCCTCCCCCTCCTCCTCCCCCTCCCCCCTCCTCCTCCTCCTCCTCCCCCCCTTCTTCGGCAAAGCCGCGTCAAGTGATCTGAAATTTCCTTTGTGAGCCAATGAAAGAAAACTCAAAGTTTGTGGGGGGAACTTAGATGAATGTCAGTGTTTAGATCGAGACGGAGAGAATCTGGAAAGTTTATAAGTGGGAACAGAAATTGGGTAGGGATGGCTCCCAAGATAAGAATATATATATATATATATATATATATATATATATACACATATGTATATATATATATATGTATATATATACATATATTCATATATATGTACGTATATAGGTATACACACACACACACACATGCAACACACACACACACACACATGCAACACACACACACACACACACACACACACACACACACACACACACACACACATATATATATATATATATATATATATATATATATGTATATATATATATATATATATATATATATATATATATATATGTATGTATGTGTGTGTGTGTGTGTGTGTGTATTCATACACACATATATGTTTGTACGTATGTATGTATGTATGTATGTATTTGTGTATCTATTTATATATATCTATATCTATCTGTCTGTTTGTCTATCTATAGGTTTATTTATATCGCACACACACACACACATACATGTATAAGGAGAAAATGAAATGAACAAAAAAAGTTGAGCTGAAGATCCGAAGCCTCCCTTGAGACCGGCTGCAAAACTGTCAGCCAGCCCTTCATTTGTATGTAGATTCTCCTAAACCCCGTAATCAAGTTACTCGTTCGGTACAAAAGTGTTCACACATGAAGTAGATCTTTGTCTGTCTGTCTGTCAATCTGTCTGTTTGTTTATCTGTCTCTGCCTTCCTTTCATCATTATTATCATTTGCATTGATAGTGTTATTGTTGTTGTCGCTATTATTGTTGTTACTGTTGTTGTTATCATATTATTATTATTATTATTATTATTATTATTATTATTATTATTATTATTATTATCATCATCATCTTTGTCATCATCATCATCATCATTATTATCATCATTGTTATAATTATCATCATCATTGCTACCATTATTATTGTTGTTATTATCATACCTATTACGATCATTATTATCATTGTTATTATTATTATCATCATCATTTTTGTCATTATTACTATTATCATTATTGTATCGGGGCGTAGACCCACTAGAATTTAACGTATCTGTTTGAGTACGGGCTCAACATGGAATTTTCTTCCGAGGAAACAAATGAACAAATGCAAGGTTCCAGGCCTACGGCACGCTGCCACCACCCGATCAGTAGGTTCGGGAACCGTGTGTGTTCTGCATGTGTGTGTAAGTGTTGTATAGGAGAAGAGGGGAGGAAAATACAGAATGTGTATGCTGAATGCTGAATGTGTGAGTGTGTAAACGTGAAAAGGGAGGTAGCATAGGCTGAGCGTCTGCATGTACGTGTTTGGTAAAGAAATGTAGGATAAAAATTCTTCTTTTTCTCTTCGGTTGAGCATCCGCCTGCTACAAACAAGTTAGTGACAACACTGGAGGTGCGGATCCTCAACCAATGATATTATTTTTATTAGTTTTGGTAGTTATAGGGGAAACAAATTGTTGTTCTTGTATGTATGTTTAGTGTGAAATTGTTTATGCGTTTGTTTGGCTTTGTCTTTGTTTTATTCTTTGTTTTATTAGTCTGCATATATATATGCATGTGTATGTGAAAATATGTATGTAAGTATGTGTATGTGTATGTATGTATGTGCATGTGTTCACATATGTATGTTAGTAAGTATGCGAATGAGCAAATATCTATGTACGTATGTGTGTGTGCAAATATCTATGTACGTATGTGTATGTGGGCAAAGGCACCAGGAAAATTGCAAGGTAAGATATGAATAGAATACAGTATATACGTAACTAAAGCAATATAAAACGAATAAGTCGCTGCATTGTGCACTGCCTCACAGCTCCACGGGATCTATCTAGTTAGGAACGTGTAATTCCTTGGCTTTATCTTGCCTTCTTCTCCCCATATATAGGTCATTCAAGGAGGATTCTTTGCTGTTCAGGGCGGGCGTTGGGGGCGGCGCATTAGGC
>NC_061821.1:32438149-32440649 GCF_019202785.1 Penaeus chinensis | reverse complement strand
ACACACACTCTCTCTCTCTCTCTCTCTCACACACACACACACACATAAGCACTTTCTCTCTCTCTCTCTCACAAACACACACACACACACACACTCTCTGTCTCACAAACACACACATACACACACACACTCACACACACACACACATGCTCTCTCTCTCACTCTTACTCTCTCTCTCTCTCTCTCTCTCTCTCTCTCTCTCTCACACACACAAGCACACACATGCTTTCCCTGTCACTCTCACTCTCTCTCTATCTATCTATCTGTGGATGTTGTATCTCAGTGCGCCCTGCAGTGCACAGCCCACGTAAGCCGCACAAGAAACGATATTTTCTGGTTCTTTCCTTCTTTTCTCGCCATTTTATTGTCTTTATTATCTTTCACCTTTCAATTTCTCTGTTTGTTCATGTGAAGCCGTCGTCTGTTTTCTTTCTTTCTTTCTTTCTTTTATTTGAGGGGAGGGGGGGTGGGTTAGGGCAAATCGAAGGCTCATGTGATTTAGTTTACGAACGTTAAAATTCAATATGCGGGGATTGCCTTTTCATGTATTTGAATCTGTTTTTTTTAATTTTTATTTTACGAGACCGGTTGTCTGCTCGTTTTAAATGTCGAAATTATGATTGGTACCGAGACGATTTTCAGTTTTTTAGAATCAAGTCTGAAAGAGAGAGAGAGAGCGCGAGAGAGAGAGAGAGAGCGCGAGAGAGAGAGAGAGAGAGAGAGAGAGAGAGAGAGAGAGAGAGAGAGAGAGAGAGAGAGAGAGAGAGATAGAGAGAGAGAGAGAGAGAGAGAGAGAGAGAGAGAGAGAGAGAGAGAGAGAGAGAGAAAGAGAGCTAAAGAGAGAGAGAGAGAGAGAGAGAGAGAGAGAGAGAGAGAGAGAGAGAGAGAGAGAGAGAGAGAGAGAGAGAGAGAGAGAGAGAGAAAGAGAGCTAAAGAGAGAGAGAGAGAGAGAGAGAGAGAGAGAGAGAGAGAGAGAGAGAGAGAGAGAGAGAGAGAGAGAGAGAGAGAGAGGTTGACCTAGTTTGTCATTTCAAGAGAATCTGATGCAAGATAAAAGTGCGTAATATTTATGTTAACTTTTCACGAAAACATGATCTTGGTTTCAATTTCTATTCCCTTCTAGTAAACAGCTGATTTTTTATAGTCAACTGCATCTAAAAGGTGTTCGTATTGATTGACATATATCGGCAATGACTCTGATTATAAGGGTAATAAAGAAACACAAATCACTCAGATTATCCCACTGACTTTGCGCAAGTTGTACTGTACACTGAATTTATGCTGACGTCATTTGCTGACAACTGTGCCTTATACTTGTTAGAAAATGGAGTATTATTGGAAATGACGTCTAACACCCAATATGAAGAATCTGATCTCGTTATCCGAAAGAACGTAACATTCTAAGACACTTTTCCTCCATAGTATATCCTTCACAAACTAATAATAAGGGTAGTAGAGAGGACGCAAAACTAAACTAAAAAAAAAAAAAAATCAGGCACTTATAACACGTCCTCTTCCAGCGGCGAGAATAAATGACGCGACATCGAGGAAGCAACGAAGCAATGACGTAAGCAAGGGAAATCAAATGAGCAATTAGGAATTACATAAGCGACCAGTCTATAAGAGCCTGTAAGATTTGTAATATATAATCACGTAACAATAGAAGCTGGATTCAAGGATAGTCAGTTAATAGGGTGATATTTCCCCTTTAACATGCAAAATATCATGGCAATAACGAAAAAGAGCGGCGGATAGTGGTCGCCATTCCCGCCAACAGCGACGAAGAGGATTCTGACAGCGGATTGACGATTTACTGGTCAAGGTGAGAAATTGGTGCAAGATTTTTGCCCGGGCTATACCCTCCCGGAGACAAGACCTTTCCTCTACACGCAGTTTGCACCCGGAAATCGGTGATAGGCATCATTTCCAAATTATCCGGAAAGGGTATGTATCTCTTCAGGTTAAACTCCTTTGACAGTTATACCGCAACGTTAGCCTGTGAGCTAGAAAATCTAATACAAAAATGTTACACTTTTCGCTTGATATGTATCACCAGTAGGAAAACTCACGAAGAATGCTCTAAAGTTTTTTGTTTTTTTTTTGTTTTTCTACATGTTTCTACCATGTTCTTTGGATTTGTGGTTTTTAAACACTTATCGTCATTTTACTGTCATGTGAAATGGACGAACCAAGTAGCCTGAGGGGAGAGTAACATAGAAAATGGAGCCTTTCGGAGGCGAAGAGGGGAAACTATAAGAAAATGAGAATTGCTTTATTATTATTATTATTATTATTATTTTTTTTTTTTTGAGGGTGTGAAACACAAATGAGGGGGAAGGGGAGTGATTTAAGAATAAAGAAAGGAAAGGAGAAGGATAATTAGCATTAAATAATAATAGTATAAGAAGAAGACCGAAAGAAATTGACATACATACGATGATAAATTAATATACATAAGAGGTTAACACAAACAACAACAACTAAGCTTTCCTGAAAACAA
>NC_061821.1:32403149-32408149 GCF_019202785.1 Penaeus chinensis | reverse complement strand
TGATAAATGTAGAAAAGGTATGAATGAGAATGAACCTTGTATTGTATTGTATCTTGTATTGTGAAGATATTCATTCCCATTCACACTTTTTTCTATAAAGAAGGAAAGGAGGGAGAGGAGGAGAAATTGAGGGAAGGAAGAAAGAGCCGTGGTGGGGACGTCGGCTTGTGTGTGCTTGTTGGTCGGCTGTTTATTGTTATCCATGTTTTTTTTTGTGTGTGTGGGTTTGTTTCTGTGTGTGTGTGTGTTTAAGTGTATATATCTGCGAGTGTGTGCATATGCGTGTGTGTGTGTGTGTAAGACACATATACACAGACACAGAGGTACATTTTCGTACAATTCCTTCAGAAAATTGACGTACAAATGCTCAGTTGCTTAACCACATACCACATACTGTAACAACACACAATAAATTCTTCAATTAAGCATTTGTTACATTAATATGGTAGTATCTGACTATTTACTTGATTATTTGTTTATTTATTTATCTGTTTATATTGGGAAATAAAATTGTATAAACATAATTTTTTTCTACTTTCCAACATTGTTTACTTACTTCTTAATTTCATCTGTTTATTTACCAAATAAACGTGGTAATCGCAACTTTAAAAAATCATGTAAATAGAGATTAGATAAACAGGCAAATGTAATCCTACTGACTGAGTGAGCAGATAGTTAAACTTATGAATAAATGAATATAGAAATAGGTTCATCAGCCAGGCAATGAATAGATAAACAAGTTAAATATACAAGCGTCCACAAGCTGCCCGTCCACTTATAAATACACATACAGACAAATAGACGAACATAAACATATTCTACTGAAGTCAGTATATCTAAGATTGATACTCTCTTTCTCTGTCAGTCGGTCTATGCATATCTCTCTCTCTCTCTCTCTCTGTCAGTCTGTCTATGCATCTCTCTCTCTCTCTCTCTCTCTCTCTCTCTCTTCTCTCTCTCTCTCTCTCTCTCTCTCATCCCCTCTCTCTCTCTCTGTCGAACTATCTATCTACCTATATATGCATGTATATATGCATACATACACACACACATACATAAACACACACACAAAAAGTACATACCACAGTCCAAGTATGTATCTTATATACATACACATAACCATGGTACATGTGCATATGCAGGTGAACCAAATAGTGTACATACGTTTCCACAGAGAAGGAATTGCAGGAAAGTGGTTCAGGGTTTTAGAGAGGAAGCCGAAGAAACAAAACACAGCCGAACGAGTGGACATCCGGGGCAAGACAGAGCAAAGTCAATAAAGCAAACAGACGTTGGAAAGGCAAAGAAAGCAATGTTTGCTAATAAAATATAAAAACGAGAGACAGAGAGAGCGACTGACTGAATTGGAGAATTGGAGCGAGAGAGAGAGATAAAAGATATTGAACGAGAAGGAGGGAGAATTTAGACTATTAAGAAACTAGGAAAATAGAATAAGATCCCTCACTCTTATTGGTAATGATTATTATCATTGTCATAATTATTGTCACTATCATCATTATCACTATCATTATTATCATTCTTATTATGACTATTATCATCATCATCATAAATCATCATTATTATTATCATTATTATTATTATTATTATTATTATTATTATTATTATTATTATTATTATTATTATTATTATTATTGTTATTATTATTATCACTATTATTATTATTATTATTATTATTATTATTATTATTATTATTGTCATAATTATTATATTGTTGTTGTTGTTGGTATCATTATTATTGATATCATCTTCATTAGTATCGTTACCAGTATGTTATTATCATAATTATCATTATTATTATTATCATCAGGATTATCATATGTGTTACTATTATCGGTATAATCATCACTATTACAATCATTATCATTAGTATTATTTCATTTTGATTATTATCATTATAATAATAATAGTAATAATAACAACAACAACAACAACAACAACAACGATAATAATAATAATAACAATAACAATAACAATAATAATAATAATAATGATAATAATAATAATAATAATAATAATAATAATAATAATTATTATTATTACTATCATTACCATTATCATTATTGTTATTGTTATCATTAATAATGTTATTATTATCATTATTATTATCATCATTATTATTATTATTATTATAATTTTACTATTACCATTACTCCTATCATTATTATTATTATTATTATTGCTACTATTACTATCATCATTATTATTATCATCAATATTATCATTAATATCGTTATTATTACTATCAATATCATTATTTGTATTATCATCAATATTACCATCATTATCATTATTATTACTATCAATCTGTTTGTATCTTCCTCCTCCCTTCCCCTCACCATCTTTTTCTTTCCCATTCTCTTCTCTCACTTATTCCCCATCTTCGTGGCCTTCTTTTCTCCTTCTTCCCTCGATTAACGCCCGCCCTCCTATCTCCCCTCGCGGTTTCTTAACAATCCAGTTCATTGATTATTGCACAAAGTTGCAAACGCGATGCTTCCCCTCTTTGTCTCGTCGGCGAAAGTGACGGCTGCGGTCTCCTCTGACGTGTTCCTTGTCCCTTTTTAATGTTCTTTTGAGGTCCGGGCAGCTGACAGAGTCTGCGCTTGGGGTTGGCTTTGAGAGGCCGGGGTTGACATGCTAAAGATGCGCGTGTATATGACATATCTGTCGGTCTGTTTGTCTCTCTGTGTCTGTCTGTCACTGCTTGTATATCTATCTGTCTGTCTGAACATCTCTGTTTCTATCTGTCTGTCTGAACATCTCTGTTTCTATTTGTCTGTCTGAACATCTCTGTTTCTATCTCTCCCTTTATCTTTCTAAGTCTCTCATGCATAGTTTCTAACATGTTCTGTGGCATTGTTACTTCACTAGAATGTCCATTTTATGTAATCCAGTATCATGCACATATCGGGTGCTTAAATTATATTATTTTCATACAGTAGTATGTATAAAGTAAACATCATGTGGATGGAAACAGTTAAAATTATAACAGTGAAACTGGGCGTAATTTTTCCGAACACACACACACACACACACACTCACACTCACACTCACACTCACACTCACACTCACACTCACACTCACACTCACACTCACACTCACACCCACACACACACATACACATACACATACACACACATACGCATACACATACACCCACACACACACATATAGAGATAGATAGATAGATATATTTATAGATATATGGGTGGGTGCTTCAACGCTCAGGGTGATGTGAAGCGATGGTGTGGTAGCCTAGATAGTGTTAAGTGCTTGTATGACTTCTCGCTCACCGCTGCCACCGCTGGCTAGCTTAACGCGAAAAAGGGAGCAGCCCTGCCTAAGCCTCCCCTGCCAGTTCACAGCCTCCCCGTCATCGAGACTTCTGCAGCGGCACGATCAGTATGGGTGGGTACACCTACTACTGGTCTTGCCACAGCGATGGTCATCACCTCCAGGTAGTAGCCATAACCATCTCCAGCCCTCGGTAGTTGAGGTAATACGTATTATGGCACTGAGACTGAAGCATGCTTCCGGCTTCATATATCTTATTTCTGTGTATACTCCTATCGATGTTTGCAAACTCGATGTGAAAGAGGTATTCTTCGCCAAACTCACATCCGTGGCAGGCAATTGCCCCTGGCGAGACATTCGCATTGTTATGGGTGACTTCAATGCGGTATTTGGGCTGTGATCAAACTGGCTACGAGATGTATGTCGGCCCCCATGGCTCAGGAGCTGATCCCAGCAGTGAGAACAGCCTCCTTCTTTGGGACTTTGCTAGGTCCCAGAGAATGAGGATTTCTGGCATCAGCACTCCAACCCACATTGCTGGACATGGTATAGTGATACTGCGGCCAAGGAGATCGACCACATTCTTGTCAGCACTCGATGGAGGATCCTCCAGAATTGAGTGCCGAATTCTGTGGCACTGACCATAGGCTGGTAGTGGCTATGCTACAGGTCCATTTCCAAACTTCTTGTCCCTCCAGTGGCCACTTTAGGATGTTTCACTTGGACCGACTGAAGGAGGAGGAGTGTGTCCATGGGTTTGCCACAGCAGTCTCTGATTGATTCACAGAACTTGAAAACCTGACAGACGCAGTTACTCTGTGGAAGTCCTTCAAGCGTGAAACAGTTGATGCAGCGTAGGAATCCATTGTTGTACGCCCAAGGGCAAGGCAGAATTTCATCTCTCTGGAGACATTGGAGGCCAGACACTGCTGAGAAGGGACAAGGAATAGTTCATCAAGAATCTTGCTGAGGAAGTTGAAGGCCATTTCTTGGTAAAAGACCTTTGCCTTGCCTACCAAGCCCTGAGAAAATTGAACTCTAAGTCCTCCTTGCAGATGACTTCAGTCCGCTCAGTGGATGGACAGATCATCTCAGATCGTGTTGGGGATCGTGAATGTTGGGCTGAGTATTTTGCGCAGCTGTACCAGGTAGACCCTCCAACAGTTAGCTTGGATGCAAATGGTATCGCAATACCTGTGTCGGACCCACCCATTAGTGAGGAACCTCCTACCCTAACTGAGGATAGGATGGCAATTTCCAAGCTGAAGTGTCAGAAAACTGTAAGCATATGTGATATCCCTGCTTACTTGACTGCCATCTAGCAGTCTGGTATCAGTCTGTTGAGAGGCATGGTCATCCCTCTCTGGAAGGTGAAAGGAGATCATTGGGGCTGTAGCAACTACTGTGACATTACACTGCTCAGTATGCCAGGCAAGGATTTCAACCATATTCTTCTGAAACCACCTAAGAGACTGGAGCAGTTTGGATTCACTCCTGGCAAGTCCACAATAGACCATATCCTACTGCTTCAAGTATTTGTGGAACACCGTAGTGAGTTTGGTCATGGGTTGCTTGCAGCCTACATCGACCTCAAGAAGGTGTTTGACTCTGTGCATCAAGAATTGCTATGGGATATTCTGAGATTTAGAGGAATACTGACATGGATTATTGGCCTAATAGCAAGC
>NC_061821.1:32395649-32398149 GCF_019202785.1 Penaeus chinensis | reverse complement strand
ATTCTTATTGTACCAGATATATAGAGTCCATTTTATTTCAAAACCTTAATTATAGGTTACATTATCTTTGAATACAATTAGCTATATATTAAGCGTTTAAAAGTTTGGAAATGTTTCACACTCATTGCTATTGTTATTATTGATATGAACATGATAGCATTTCTGTCTTCATTAAAAAAATATAACAAGGACTATCACTGCAATGCAAATGCCCCTTTCACTTACTTTCTCAATAATAATAATTGTGATCATCTTTATCTTTATCATGATTATGAATATTTGCATTTCCTACATTATTATTGTTGTTATGATTGTTATTTACATATCCCTGTTATGATCATCACTACATATCATTGTTATAATCATTCACATCCCTGTTATATTCATCAGTATGTCATTATTACTTTTACTATTAAGGGTATCACATACACACAGAGCCCTTTATAAAGCTCATATGCAGATAAGTATAGGCTTTCGTATATTATTGACCTTAATTTCTGTCTGTAGTGTTTCGCCATGCTTATTGTTGACTTATATGGTGGTGAATGTGTTGATGCCATGTACTTTTACCTTCAACCGCCGTTACAGTCTAAGAATTTAGAGTGATCCTCGGATTTTTCAGAATATATGATAGTAATTTTGGGCAATAAAAATAACCTAAGATATGAGAGGAAGACGAAGGAAAAAAAACGTGAGCTGACCTGCTAGCTAACATTCTTCTTTATTTATGGTTTCTTGTTCCAGATTCTGACAATTTTGTACCTTTGGTAATGAGAAGTAAAACGACAAAAGCGTCCGTCTCTTATGTGGGTAGTATGAGCATGATAATACCCATGTTTCAAGATCCAAATGTCCTCTAAATAATAATCTTTTCACGTAAGGGGATCCTTAACACTGAATAGAGCATTTTGAAAAGCTACCTACGATCCCCCAACACTTTAACTCATATACATCGATAATGTCTTTGCACTCTGATCACGTAACCTACATTTTCCTTAATATTCTGAATCCTCTCTTCATATTTATCCGCCATTGTTATAGAATCCGTGGCGTGAATGGGGATTTGCTAGCTTAATATTAGGAGCAGTGGATGATAACATCTAATTCTTGAAGTTCTGTAAGGAGAAATCAAACTGAACCAGGCTGGGTGTCCATTGCCATACTTTATATAAAATGTTATCAAGATCAAGGCACATCTAGATCCAACTCCAGGTAAACCAACACACAATGGTCATCTAGACTGTACTTTGCTCTTCCTTCTACCAAATAGAAATTAGGGACAGTAGTCTCAGTAACAGCAAAGGAAATCCCTAAGAAGTAAGCTGTCACACTTTACTCAAGAAATTATTTATATTCTGAGTATTCGATTATGGAATTTATATATTCATCACTTTCACTCGGGGAGTTCCATATGCAATCCATCATTGCGGATGTTTATTACGCCTTGCCTCGAGATATTTCTTTCCATGAGCAATTAGTATTGTTTCATGAAATTATTATGAAGTATATGTATTACTTTTACATATGATTAATATGATACAAGTATGATATGTTACAATAAACAGCAATATGTATATATATACGGTTACGTTAATTAGGTTACGTTAATTAACTGTAGATATCGTGACATCAGCTAAATGTAAGAAATCACAACAGCGCCATTAGGGTCTTAGGCCTACTTAGTGGTTCAGCCACTTTCCCCCTGATGACAGGCATTTTACCCTTGTTTTTTTTTTCTCGTGATCGAAATTAGATATGCTAATGAACAAGACTCTCAGATCCTGTTTCGAACTTTGACTGCATCCCCCACCCCCCACCCCCATCCCCACCCCGAGTGACAGCCTTCTTCCCGAGTCCTCAACATGAAAAGATTGCTCATGCTGGTTCCCTCACACGCGCCCTTCATCACACTTGCACTGGGATTCTCATGTCATGTCTGCCTTCTGTAGTGTTCTTGTCTGTCGTGTTGTGTTAAAAGAGTTAGCTTTTGTTCTTCCTTCTCAGTCCTCAATAGGAAGTTTAGCTTGATTTCGAAACTTTCTGTGAAAAAAAAACACTTAAAGTATTTTCTGTGATGACGATGATGATAATAGTCATGCACGTAAATAACAATAACGCAGGAATGGTTATTGTTATAAGAACTTTTAAAACAAAAATTAAGTTGATATCAGAATTCTATACAATAATAGAACAAGTATAAAAACTAACCATAGCATAACAATAACAGTGACATCATGGACAGTATCAATAAAGATAATATCATAATAATAACAATATCAATAACAATAACACAGAATGGAATTACTACTGACGTTAATGAATATGTTTGACCAGGAAAAGGGAATAAGGTGAATATGAGGAATAACGTAAAAAAAACTAAAAAAAAAAACTAAAATGTAAAGCAAAATAAAGAAATATATTTTCAGGAAATATAAAGAAGTAGAAATATGGCGATAATGATACAAATACAAAGATATAACAAAGTAAGGTAAAATAAACA
>NC_061821.1:32388149-32390649 GCF_019202785.1 Penaeus chinensis | reverse complement strand
TCACTATAATTATCATCATTATTATTACCATAATTATCATTATCATTATTATCATTATTGTTATTATTGTTATTAATATCATTGTCATTATGATATTATTATTATTATTATTATTATTATTATTATTATTATTATCATTATTATCATCAATATTATTATTACTATTATTATCATAATCATCATCATTATTACTATTATTATTGTTATTATTGTCATCATAATCTTTAATATTATCATCATTATCATTATTGTTATTATCATTCCGAGTGTTATCTCATAATCAATATTATTGTTGTTCCTATCTATATATTTTTTATTATTATCATTATCTTATTGTATTGCTGTGGTTATTATTATTATTATTATTATTACTATTATTATTATTATTATTATTATTATTATTATTATTATTATT
This sequence comes from Penaeus chinensis, assembly GCF_019202785.1. Classification (NCBI taxonomy): domain Eukaryota; kingdom Metazoa; phylum Arthropoda; class Malacostraca; order Decapoda; family Penaeidae; genus Penaeus; species Penaeus chinensis. The sequence goes on along the minus strand of NC_061821.1, from coordinate 32,390,234 downwards.
ATTATTATCATTATTATCATCATCATCATCATCAACATCATTATTATTTTTGTCACTCTTTGTTGTTATTATTATTATCATCATTATTATTATCCCTATGATTTCATTATTACCATTATTGTTAGTATTATTCTTATTGTTACTAGTATTATCAGTACCATTATTATTATTATCATCATTGTTATTATCATCATCACCATTATATTATTATCATTACCATATTATCATCATCACTATTACTATTATTATCATTATTTTATTGTCATCATCACCATTATTATTATCATTAATTTATTATCATCATCTTTACTGTTATTAATATAATTAAAATCATTACTTTTATTACCATGATTGTTATTATTACCGTCATTATTATATTCAATTTCGATATAATCATTATCGTCAATGTAATTACTATGATTATTACATTGACTTTTATCATCAATTTCTTATAGCTTAGTTCTTATCTATATTGGCGATCAATTAAGGTCTCTTATCATTAACTTCGAATTCTCGTAAATTTTCATTAACTTTTGATGTAAATTTGAAAGTCTGGCTTTTAGCATTTTTGACTTCATAGATAATCATTATTGCACGTAGTAGCCTGTTTCCATGATGTTCAGTAAAGTCTTATCAAAGTGCGTATGGAAAGTAACTTTTATTCGAATGTCACATAATGGAATAAATGTTATGTAATGGAACACTAGATCACTGTAAAGCAATACAGTATATACCTAAACTACGGACAACACGATATACTACAAACACAACAATATTAGATGTACAAGCTATATACGATATATACAAGTGTATATACAAAATATGCAAAACCGTATACAGTATACTCTGTATACAATATCATATGCGGAACACTATATACGACACAACAGTATATACTATGTACACGACACTATATATGATATACGCAACAACATATATACACATGTTATCTCTATACACAACACGTACTATTTCACGATGCACACTATGCAACACCACAAACACACTTTGCAGCAAGCTAATATAGAGTTTCCACATCTGTGACGGGAAACACCAGCCGACCGTGGATACGTTACACCAGATTTGTTATTTTGTGCCGAACTGGTCTTTTTTCACTGATTAATGGCCTTGTTTCGGATACAGAGAGGCTGCATGATAAAGTTGCTTTGTTTAAATGTATTGGTAGTGTGTGCTCTGCGTGAGTTAAATTCAAATTTGTTTTTAGCATGTAACACATACATGCGTGCAAATATGTTCATATCTATCTCTCTGTCTAGCTGTATGTCTATCTATCTACCTGCCAATCGAGCATCTATCCATCCATCTGTATTATTAATCTGATAGAGCATTCCCTACGAATCCCAAACCGCTGAAATAAAGACCAACAGTCAGGGCCCTCCCCCTCCCCCATCCCCCCCCCCAGACTTCGTACTTCACAGTGTCTGTGGGAAGCAATATAAACAATTGCAGTTTTGCGGACCAGTCAGTTTGGAAAGTTTATGTCAGCCGTGTTTCACTGTACATGACATGTGAGCGGGTTCTATCTACTCGAGAAAATGTTAAATAAAAGAAAGTTTGGCGATGGGTTAGATACATGGACAAAAAAATGATAGAAACGTTTAATCAACTTTGATTTTTAGTAAGATGCGTACACAACTAAATGGGGAAAAAAAGATAGATCAACAAATAAAGGATGGCTAAATCAGGGTGAACTTCAGAAAAAAAAAATTAACTACAGAAACGTACAGAGAACATTTACCATAATACGGAATTCCCTTTGCCCCCCCCCCCAAAAAAAAAAAAAAAAAAAAAAATATATATATATATAAACACATAAAAGAGACAGATAGAACAGAAACACGAGCTAAGAGCGGAAAAAAGTAGGCAAATATATATAAACACAATGAATCGGAGAGAACGATGAAAAGACAAAGGACACGAAAATAAACGAATGAACGAGGAAAATAAATATACAAAAGACAACGAAAAAACGCGAGGAAAGGCCCCCTCCTCCCCCTGGCCCTTCTCTCTCTCTCGGCGTGTACACAGGCAAAATGCCACATATATTTTCTCACAACGAAACTA
>NC_061821.1:32380649-32385649 GCF_019202785.1 Penaeus chinensis | reverse complement strand
CCCTCCGTCAGTGCTGTCCGTCCGCCGTCAGCAGAGGGGCGTTGGGGGTGTCTGGGCCGGGCTGCTTTGCTCACTCTGACGCTGGCCCTGCCTCTTGATTGGTGGCCTTTCATCACCTGAGTGGCACTCATGACGATAGCCCTGACCAGGCTTCCTCATTTCGACCTGCTCTTCCCTTGTAGTCTGGCTTCCTCGTACATACACTTTCTTACATCTCCCTCACAAAAAAAAAAAAAAAAAAATGTTAAAAGGTTACCATGGCTTTCTATCTACGTGTTTCTTTTTTTTTCTTTTTTTTTTGTGGTTTTCTCACGGCATTTCTGTGCCTCAGGTTCCTGCAGACGTACACGTACACACACACACACACACACACACACACACACACACACACACACACACACACACACACACACATATTTGTACATATACACACATATATACATATATTTGTATATATATATACACACATATATACATATATTTGTATATATATATACATATATATATGTATATATATATATATATATATATATATATATGCTCATATACAGAGTATATGAATATGCATGCTAAAATAAGTTTAGTGAACCAACACAGTTGCTAGGATAGGTTCACTCAATTATCATGCAAGTTTCATTGACAAAAATAAAAGTCGTGAAAACGTAAAATTTAAAAATAAAGAGAGAGAGAGAGGCCGAGGAAGGGGAGAGAGAGGCAGATAGACAGGTAGATATTGAAAGAGGGGGGAAGGGGGAGATAAAAGGAATCTATTTGCTTTACAGCTGTGGCGAGGAAAATGGCGCAGTGGAACCACAAGACAGACGCTTTGCCATTCAGTGAAGTTAAATGGCAATAAAGACTGGATGAAATGAGGAAAAACCCACGTTTACGAAATGTGTGTATGTATGTGTGTGTATATATATGTGCGCATCTACTCACATATGTATGTATGGATATATGTATGTATGTATGTATGTATGTATGTATTTATGTATGTATGTATGTATGTATGTATGTATGTATGTATGTATGTATGTATGTATGTATGTATGTATGTATGTATGTATGTATGTATGTATGTATGTATGTTTCTTTGTGATTCTTAACTATCCCCTGCACAGTAGACCTTGCTAATTTCATCCCTTCGGCATTTTATTGCAGCTGTAGTTTTCTTCAAAGAACAAAGAACGAAGAATCTCACCCTGTCTGCCAAACTCAGTCTAGAAACAGGGACCATACACTATAGCAAATTAAAGTCAACTTCAATTACTCACCAAGGAACTCTTTGTAAAACAAGTGAAAATGTGATGAAAACTGCGATAAATTTGTTAAGTAATGATTGTTTGATAGTGAAGCTGATGATAAAAAAAGAAATCTAACAAATTTCAGGTTATATTAAATTCATCTTATATTATTCATCTGGATATACCAAGTAAAAGAATCAACATTTCGAATTAAGCTGAAAGTACTTTGTTGAGCCAAAGCACGCCGTATTCAGGGACCACAGCAACAGCACTCTACTTCCATCAGTAGGAGAGAAGCCGTCAGATGGATTGGTCAGTAACGCGCAGTCTTTCGTTTATTTTTCCTTTTCTTTTTTTTTTTTTTCTTTGCTTCTCACATCCTCAAACTGCTTCCCAGTGCCGACCGCCCTTCCCACAGGCCACACGAGCCTTCGACCTGACCTGCCTTCGATTCCGTTGGCCTGTCTCCACTTGTCTTTATTGCATCGTGTTGCCTCTCTCTCTCTCCCTCTTATATACCTTCCTCTCTGCTACCTTTTCGGATCTGAAGACGATATTCGGGGGATTTCGAAAGTGCTGTCTCCTTTTTCAATAAACTTATTTTGTCTATATTTTGTATCATGGCATAAACATGGTAAAATATTTTATAATTCACACACACACACACACACACACACACACACACACACACACACACAAACACACATATATAGACAGATATAGATATATATGTGTTTGTGCGTCTATTAACTGAACTGTCATTGGATATCAGAATATTTACCCTCAACAAAAAAAGTTCAATTAAAATGACAATAAACAAGCAAGATAAAAAGGGGACCCCCCCCCCCCTCCCGCCCCATCCTTTCGTGGAAGTCCGCGCTGAGGGAAATCGTCATCGCCATTTAGTGACAATAAGGCGAAACCCACGAGACAAAGGGCTGCAATTTAGCCCTCCCGGTCCCGGGGCTCTCGCCGGCGCTCCCCCCTCGCTTCTCTCTCTCGCCTCTTACGTTCTCCTCCTTCTTTGTCTCTTCTTTTTGTTTCATCTTACTCTCCTTCATCTTTTTCTCCTCCTTCACCTATCCTTCTTGGGTTCTTTGTCTATTCCTTTCTCTTTCTTCTCCTCTTCTTTTCTCTCTAATTCCTCTTTACCCTTGATCTCTTTCTTTCCCTATTTCTCCCCCCTTTTACTTCTTCCTCTTCCCGCTCCCCTCGTGTGTACCTTCTCTTTGGTCCTTTCTTCATCTTCCTCTCCCTCTCCTTTCCACTACTTTTCCACCTCCAAGCCTCTTTCTTTACACGCCCCTTAGTTATTCCCTGCTTTTCTTTCGGCCGTTCTTGATCTCTCTTTCTCTTCCTCCTCTTTCTCTTAAAGCCCCCCCCCCCCCCTACGATTTATATTCAGCTCGCTCTCCTTTCTCTCTGATTCTCTCTCGCCTCCCTTCCTTCTCTTCCTCTTTCTCCTCCTCCTCCGTCTACTTTTTCCCTCTCCTTACTTGCCTTGCGTTTTTCTTTTGATTCTTTTGTATCTCTTGATATATTTTCTTCGTTTTTCTTTTCCTCTTGTTACTTCATATTCTGCTCTCCCCAATCTCTCTTTTCTTCATTTTCTTTTTTTTTCAACTTCGTTATCTCTCCGTCCTTCCTTTCCTCCTCTCCCATTGATGGTATTAAAGAAGAGAGGAAGAAAGAAAAAAAAGAAGACGAAAGGAGAAGGAAAAAAGATCAGGGGAGAGATACAAGAAAGAGAAGGGGACGAAAAAGGGGGAAAAAAAGATCGAGAAAACACAGAGAGAAAAATCTTAGCTCTTTGAGACACCCCGGTTTCAGATTTGTCTTTTCATCACTTGGGGTTAAATTTCATCCTGAAATGGGAGCGTCGAGTCACACAAGATTTTATTTCCGAGAAACACTCTTTTTCGTGGCCCAGGATAGAAGGGGTTAGTACAAAAAGGGGTATCTGGCAGTGATTTGTTGACTCACAATATGCTTAGGTCGAAAACTTCAGTGAAAATATGTGTCAGCGCGTTTGCATAACGGGGTGTTTTCTTTTTATTTCCAGTATCTGAGATTGGGGGGGGGGGACAAGCTAGAAGGACAGTTGAGATACAGATCTAGAAGAAGTGGAAGAAAAGAAAAAGCTGAGGAAGAAGAGGAGATGATGAAGGGGAAATGTAAAGAGAATAGAGAATGAGAGAGAGAGAGAAAAAAAAAAATCATGAAGAAATTGAGAAGGAAAAAAAAAAAAAAAGGATAATGAGAACTTGAAAGAAAGAAACAACTGTGTTAAAGAAATGACAAATAAAAAAACGACAGAGAGAGAAAACAAGGAAAATAAAGAAACTAACGCGCTTGGTGCCCACGCAACCATCTGATCTAGCCGAGCCTCTGTTTCTTCACCGTTCTATCCTTCATGGAAACTCCTCCATCCATTTTCGCCGTCCTCACTACCCATCCGTATCATTGCGTCTTACTTCTTCATTTCGATTTCCTCTGCTCCCATCATCATCATCTTTATTACTTTCTACCCAAACTGGAAGGCTGTTCATCTTTTTATGATATAAGATCCTAATCAATGTTCGTTTTTCTTTCTCTTATTCCCTTTGCGTTTCATAAAAGTAATTACACTCACATCTTTCATTGAGCTCAGTGCTTCGATTTTTATAAGCCACTATTATTGCAAAAAGACAATCATTATGTTTTCCTTTCTTCCAAGAAACCGTTTCTATCCTTCAAGATGAATCGTATTCTCTCTCTTCCATTATCTCTTTCCTGATTTCATCAATTTAATCTTTATCTATTTCCTCAATCGTTGTAGGACCAAATGCCGCTTCCTCGCCCATTTTCTTCTTGTCTTTTTTCGTTTTCCTTTACCACCTCTTCACATACTTCCGTTCCTTTAGGGGAGATATTTTCCCTCCTCCTTTGAAACATTCAATATCCTCCTTATAGCCAGCTAGATCAGACAGTTTCCTCATTTTCTCCCTCAGCACAATGCCAACTTACCCTCTCCTTCCTCACCTACGAGTACCAACCTCTTCCTTCTCTTCTCTCCTCTTCCTCGTCCTCCTTCTCCTAATTTTATTCCTCCTCCTTCTCCTCTTCCTACTGCAATATAGACTACCCCATCCGTCAATTCCTGCAAGGGAGCCTAGGTTCAGTCTTTACAATATGTATAAAGTGACGTGGCGAACTTAGAGTGATAGATGGGCACCATAGGTCAGCAATCTTTTCTCTATTTCTATCCTCTTACAAAAGGTGCTGTCTTTTTTTAACCCCCCTTTCCCCCCCGCCTCCATGAACTACCGAATGAGATTTGATCACACAATAAACATGGCCAATCAGGAACTCTAAACAAGGGATTTCTTCTGAACCTTGAAGAGTTTGTGCTAGCTATGAGCGGATGTATTTTTTCACCGAGGGAATATCTAGAGTGGCTCGACTGCATCTAATGTGCGTAAATGTGGACAACAAGACATGTAATATATATATGTAACAAATAGAATTGCTTGTAAGATAGTGATAAACCATATGGCTGAGTACATATTCTGCTCATTGGGACATGGAATAATAGGAATGATAAAAGTGTACAGGGTGGTTATAGCAACATATCCTCCTGTACGGGTCTTGTTTCCAGCGTCTTTTCCACCTCATCGTAACCTACTCTAAGACAGGCCCCATCTACTCTCTTCCTCCTTCCTCTTTGTAAGATAAATCACATGAGAACGTAGACAACGAGGTCTTCAGTCCCCTTCT
>NC_061821.1:32360649-32365649 GCF_019202785.1 Penaeus chinensis | reverse complement strand
TCCTACAGATTCCAGATTCCCCCTTTAAATTATGGACTGGCTAATGAGTTGTCGTGGATGATTCAGAGGTTTGTCAAAGGGGTTAAGGCTGGGAATCACCAGCTTAAAACACCGGACTTCCTAAATGACAGTCGCTTGCTCACGGGTTCGAATCCGTGTGGCTGCAGTATATAATATACCCGCGTTCCAACAAATCCGCTATCTTGGCGAGAAAACGGACGCATTTATTTGAGTTTGTTATGCGATGGTACCAATGGTTTCCTAAAGCTTAGGCACGGGCGCTTGGTAGGGATATTAAAAGAGTACCAGGTAGTTGAAGTACATAATGTGTATGCCAATTATGTAACGGAGGACCAGGTAAGTGAGCATCTGGTAAATCATGTTATTACCAAATAAAGGTTACGTGAGTGTGGCAGGTAGGTAAAGAAAGTAAACAACAGGTTAGTAAAACAAGTGAGCACCAGACAAGTAAGGGATTTGCTAAGTAAGGCAAGTGAATGTCAGGTAAGTCAGGCAACTCAAATATAATAAGAAAATTAGAGAACTCTCCCATGTGTGGCATCTCACATGTCACTCTTATAATAAATACCTTGTAATGAAGACAACTGATGGCATGTCCATCATGGCTCTTGATATTTTTGAAGTACACCAGAAGACTGCTGAGGCGTGTCAACATGATCCTCGCATCACTCCACAGCGAGATGGTTGCCTGATAGTTGAAGTTTTGTCACTAGACAAGTGACTGTCTATGTGCAACATGTGACATTCCTGGAGCTCAAATCTCATGTTCTCCTCACAAAAAACTCAATCATTGCAATGGAATTGTCATGTTCGGAGAACTGATGAGGTGTTCTGAGGAGAAACTGTTAGAGGAACCAAAATTTTTAGTAGTGGGAATAAGAAAGGTGTCAACTCTTGCCATATTAGGGAAAATCAATGACCAAGAGTGTGTGTAAAGTGTGGTACAACAGGTCATCAAGCAGATGACAACTGTCCAGGTCCAGTATGCCGTTATCACTGCAAAGAAGCCCATGAAGCTTCTTCAAAGCTGTACATGGATAACTTCACACTGTTCTGCACTGGAGGAAGCATGTGCAAGGACACATGTAGACTGCAATAAATCAGGTTGTGCAGTGGGCAACATACCATGGGATCTAATTTTCTCCAAGCAAGACCATGGCTATGCATTTCCACAAAAGAGTTCCATCCTTCCCTCTATTTGGGAGCAAACCCACTGCATTTTGTCCAAGAGGTAGAGTAGTTGGTCCCATTTTTTTACTTGAGGCCTACATAGGTGCTTCATATCAAACAGTTATAGGTGAAAGATACAAAAGCACTTAGTATCTTGTGGATTCTTTCACACCTATCTTGGGGTGCAGACTGCACAACGCTTTCGTGGCTTTACTGAGAACTTGATTATGGGTGTGAGGGTTATTCATCTGCAACTCCCGCAATTCTCTGGATGTCGGACACAGGTCATAAAAAACTCTCAGAATATGTGGAGGGGCTTTCAGATATTTCAGATACAGCTGCTGCTCAGCCCCATGATGCTCTTTTTCCTCACCCATACACCGACTTAAAACTTAAAACTTAAAATTAATAAAAGTTGTATTAATAAGACTCTTGGGCTGAAAATAAATAAAAGTGAAGCATGCTGTGAGGGATGCCAAGAGCCTTTAACGGTTGCACATGTAGTGGGAAGACGTGCAACATTCTCAGACCAAAGACGTATGCACGTCTCCCCATATACACTGAATGGTGTATTGGGGGAAGACAGGAAAAGTTTTATTAATTTCCTATGGGAGTTTAATGTCTTTAAAAAAAAAAAATTAACCATGCATAATATTTATGCAATAATCTTATACATCTAGGACATAATGTTTATGCTTTGATTTTTAATATGATATTTATTGGTGTTAATTTTCTTTATAAAACGTTTATTGATAGATTTTTAACGTTTTAAATATTTAAACATTCTCATCCAACAATATATTCGCCGCTAATGACCTTATCTGTTAATGCGGCAGATAATTTTAAATATTTAGTCAAACTGCATGTCAAGAACTTAAGCATTTGCAAGATGTTTGTAAGATAAGAGATATAAGTTGGGTAAGGTAAATGAACGCCAAGCAAGTACAATATATGAGTTTCAGGTAAGGAAGGAAAGTGAGTGCAAGGTAAGTTAAGTATATTAATTGCTAGGTAAGTAAGGGAGGTGAGTGCCAAGTAAGTAAAGTATGTAAGTTGCTAGGTAAGTAAGGAAATTGAGTGCCAGGTAAGTTAAGTATGTGAATTGCTATGTAAGTAAGGGAAGTGAATGTAAGATAAAAAATATAAGTTGCCAGGCACGTAAAACATGAGTTGCCAGGTAAGCAAAGTATGTGAGTTGCTAGGTAAGTAATGGAAGTAAGTGCCAGGTAAGTAAAGTAGGTAAGGCAAGTGAACATCAGGTAATACAAGTAATTCAAATGTATAAGGTAAATTAGTTAAGTAAGTACCAGGTAAGGCAAATGTGTGTACCAGGTAAGTGATCACCAGGCTAGCAAGGAGAGTGAGCATCAGATGAGGTATGTGAACACCTGGTATGTAAAATGGATGCTAATTAAGTAAAATGAATGTCAAGAAAGTAAGCAATTGCTAGTTATGTAAGGTAAGAGAGTAGGTAGGGTTAGGTAAATGAATACCAAGGAATTAATTTGTGTGAGGTAAGTAAAGTATATGATTTACTAGGAAGTGAAGTCAATGCCAGGTAGGTAGAGTATGTGACTTACCAGGCAAGGGAATTGAGTACCAGGTAGGTAAAATACGTGAATTGCCAGTTAAGTAAGGGAAGTGTGTGCCAGGTAAGTAAAGTATTCTGAGTTGCCAGGTAAGCAAGGGAAGTGAGAAGATGAGTTGCCAGGTAATTAAAGGAAGTGAGTGCCAGGTAAGTAAGGTATCTGAGTTGACAGGTAAGTAAAGGACGACCGTACCAAGTAAATAGTGTGTGAATTACCAGGTAAGGGAAGTGAGCACCAGGTAGGTAAAATATGTGATTTACCAGATAAGTAAGGGAAGTGAGCGCTGGGTGGTTAGTAGTTTGTTGTGGGACAACGGTGGTAAAGTTACTGAATTGCCGGGTAGGTAAGGGAAGTGAGTCCTAGGTAAGTAAAAGTGCCAGGTAAGTAATGTCTCTGAGTTGCCAGGTAAGTAAGAAAAGTGAGTGCCAAGTAAGTAAAGTATGTGAATTACCAGGTAAGGGTCAGGTAGGTAAAGTGAGTTACCAGGTAAGTAAAGTACGTGAGTCTCAAGGTTAGTAAGGGAAGTGAGTGCTGGGTAAGTAAATTATGTGGATTACCAGGTAAGGGTTAGTGAGTACCAGGTAGGTAAGATTTGTGTGTCAGGTTAGTAAAGTATGTGAGTTGCCAAGTTTGTAAGGAAAGTGATTGCCAGGTAGGTAAATTATATGAGTGACATGTAAGGAAACTGAGTCCAAGGTAAGGTAAGAGAACGCTAGATAAGATGAGTTAGGGCAAGTGAGCACCAGGAAATTAAGAAAGGTAAGATAAAGTAAAGTATGTAAATTACATGACTACCAGGTAAGTAGCGAAAGTGAGCGCCGCTAAGGTAGGTAACATATGCGAATGCCAGTAATTAGGGGAAATGAGTATCAAGTATAGAAGGTAATTATGTACATACAAGTAAAGCTCTTGAATGTAGAGTGAGTGACAGCTGATGAAGATGAGTTGCATAATACTTGTTCGACAAGCTTAATTATTTGTGATAGCACACATTATCTATCTACAATAAATACTGTATACAGTACATCTATTTATATATGTACATACATACGAGTTTGTATTTATATACATATACATACACACGCACATATATATCCATATGGAAAATATACAATTAACCATCACTCGAGGTCTACCAAGTGAAAAGAGAAGGGGGGAGGGGGGGGGGAGGATAAGAGGAAGTGAAGGGGGAGGAGCCAGCGAAAAAAGGCTGGGTCGTGAGAGAGGAGCATGCAGTGAAGGAGAAGAAGAACGGGAGAAAAGATATATGCATACTTGAATGAATAAATAAATGTTTATGTATTCATCAACACATATTCATATACACATACGTTCTGTATACACACTATATGTGTATGCATGAACATAGATGAATAAAGAAGTAAACATAGAGACGTAAGGAGAACAAAGGAAGAGGTAACTATACAAATACACACATGTAGAAACAAATATAGAATACAACACTAAACTCAAATATCTACCGTACATGGAAAGACGAAAAGGCACGCACAATGAGAGATGGCCAGTCAAGAAAGACAATGTGTAACAGACGAAATAGATATAATGACAAGCAGAGACCTAGGAGAAATCCTAATATAAAGGGGGAATAGGAAAATAATAACCAAGGAGACATAAAGGCTTCAAGAATAGACTACTCTATAATTTGTGTAAAAGGGAATTTCACTCAGTCATTGGATATGAAAATGAATATATTATGAAATATTTAAAAGAGAAAACTGTTTATATTTCTCTTTATTTCATATGGTATTAACAGTAGTGCTATCACTTCTAAATATCTTGTTTCTTACATTACAGACTATTTCGAAAAATATATATATATATTTATACACACTACATAACCGATTTAATTAGAAAATTACTTAAATTGATTTTAGCAATTATGCTAATTTTCGATTTTAATCGCTGAATAGATAACAAAGTCAGACCTTATAGCACTATCTATAAGGTTACTAATTCAGAAAATTAGACAATTAAGATACAAGCTCAATTAGCGTAGTTATCAATTTCTAGTAACTTATACCACTGATACCTTTCCATTATATCGTCTAAACAGCGTTAAACATTCAGCAATATAAGTATTAGGCGAAAGAGAGATACAATACTATTATGGATTACTTATAGAATATAGAGGAGCCTAGATATTCCGTAAGTCCTCTAGATTCGAAACAATGGAGACTAGAAGCACACGAAGAAGCTCCA
>NC_061821.1:32338149-32345649 GCF_019202785.1 Penaeus chinensis | reverse complement strand
AACTGAAAGCATGCCATAAGGAATTAAAACAATAAAAAGAACTAACATCTAAGATAAAACAGGTAAAAGGTAAAATGAGGGAAAAAGTAAAAGCTCAAGTAAAAGACGAGTAAAAGGTATGAGGATGAATAAAAGTAACAAGTAAAATGACAAAATAAAAGCAAGTAAAATTCAGAGAAAGTAAAATTAAAAGTCGAAGGAGCACACATGGTTCACAGTATATGTAAAATAGTATAAGTAGCACGTCCAGCCTAAATACACCTGGGCAAGTAAAAGGGGCAGTACAACCTTGCTTCGGCATCCACGGTGTAAAATCCAGGCAGGTAAATCCAAAGGGCAGTCAAAGCACAGTCAGAGTATCCGTTTCGTTTATTTAACATGAACATGGGGGCTACATTAACCTCTGCGGACGTCAGCGTAGCACACAAATAGAATAAAACAATAAATAAGAGTTGTTATAATAAAAGAAAATATACAAAATATAAAACCAATCACAAAAACAACAAAACGTTAAAATAAATCATTAAAGAATTATAATTATGGTAATTAAAACGTAAAAGAATCTGCTGCGATTCATTAATAAAAATCTTAAAATAAATAACTTTCTCTCCCCATAAAAGAGAAATTAAAAGGATGAATAAGTAAAAAGAAACCCTTAAAACATAAAACGGAGCTTAAAATACAAGACAGAAAAGAAAAGAAAAACATGAAAAAAAGATGCAGTTGTAGCAGATGTGGATGTCTGTTATCCGCACATCATCAGAATCTTTGTAACCTATGCACGGATAACGAAGGATCTCAAAGTTTATTTTAAAATGTACAAATAACCGTAAAATACAAGTAAAAAGAAGAGCCAGCGTGGTACAGAAATAAAAAAGCGTAAAAATGAGGCTGACAGAGGGAAGTGGTCCGGCTGTGCTCGACTCGCCCTGTGGATTTCGGCAGGATGCTGGGTAGGATAGGGATAGGATGGGAGTAGGGGAGGATAGGATTAAAGGTAGAAGGTAGGATAAACGAGAGAAAGGAATATTAGCGTAGAAGCAGAAGGAACTGAAAAAAGGGTGCGAATAAGAGGGGTACGAGGGGAAATGCGGCAGGATAGGGATAGGATGGAGGCAGGGTAGAGTAGGGATAGAGATAAAAAGTGGAACAAGCAAGGAAAACGAGAAGAAGAGGGAGAAGCTGCCGTGGAAGTAGAGAGAGAAGAGAAAAAGCGAGGGGACAGGAAGAGGGTGCGGATAAGGGGACGAGAGGGATAGAAGGATCGGAGCAAGGAACGGGGGGGGGGGGGATAGGTGATGAGGGGGGGAGGTTGAAAACCTCACAGTAGATATGTACAAACACACACATACATATATAGTTAAATATATACTTATATATGTATATATATATATATATATATATATATATATATATACATATATACTTGTATGTGTCTGTATGCGTTTATATATATAAGTATGTATATATATATATATGTATATATACATTTTATATATACATATACACACACACACACACACACATATATATATATGTATGCGTGTGTAAGTGTGTGAAGAGAGAGAGAGAGAGAGAGAGAGAGAGAGAGAGAGAGAGAGAGAGAGAGAGAGAGAGTATTTCAGACAAGAGAGAAAAAAAGACATATAATTTCTGATGCTAGTACCGTTGCCATAGCGACCAAGAACTTAGAAAGTTCCCACGCTTCAGGTGAAGAAGGGGTGTAAGGAGGAAGAGGGAAATATAAAAAATAGAAATAGATACATTGACACAGGTTAGTAGAAACAGAGAGAGAGAGAGAGAGAGAGAGAGAGAGAAGAGAAAGAGAAAGAGAAAGAGAAAGTGAAAGAGAAAGAGAAAGAGAAAGAGAGAGAGAGAGAGAGAGAGAGAGAAAGAGAAAGAGAAAGAGAAAGAGAAAGAGAAAGAGAAAGAGAAAGAGAAAGTGAAAGAGAAAGAGAAAGAGAAAGAGAGAGAGAGAGAGAGAGAGAGAGAGAAAGAGAAAGAGAAAGAGAAAGTGAAAGAGAAACAGAGAGAGAGAGAGAGAGAGAGAGAGAGAGAGAGAAAGAGAAAGAGAAAGAGAAAGAGAAAGAGAAAGTGAAAGAGAAAGAGAAAGTTAAAGAGAAAGAGAGAGAGAGAGAGAGAGAGAGAGAGAGAGAGAGAGAGAGAGAGAGAGAGAGAGAGAGAGAGAGAGAGAGAGAGAACATTTCAACACTTGCTCTTTATAGTGCCGTACCTTTTACAAAACGTTTCTTCATACTCTGACTTACACCTGTAAAAAATATGTACATTTGATATTACTATTTGATGTACATGTAGATATATAACACCAACTATAATGTTTTTCTTTTGATAATTTAGTGAATATGTTTTCGAAAATATAGTACTTTAAACCAACATTTAAAGTTTCAATACATTTTATTTCATATATAGGATATCATTCAATTCGGAAAGGGATATGAACAGAAGTAAACATAGGAGACAGATATAAACATAAGTAAAATGATGGTATCACTAAAATACGGACATTATAGTATATATTATTGTAGAAATTAGATAAACATCTTATTTGCCTTAAATACAGAACATATATTTTTATTCAACATAGTTGATTATACATAACACAGGATATAATTAATTCAATTTGATACGTAATTCAAATGTGAAATTTGTGGACGTACACAGGTGAAGGTAATTATGGACGACCTGGGAAAACAAAATGGATGATTGATTCTGATGCAAATGTTAGCACAAATACTGTAAATAACTACATTTCATATTCGCAATTTAAGGAATAAAAATTCACAACTATTTCCTAATTACAGCCATATTCATTTATAAAGTATAGTAAGGAATTATAAAATAAAACCACCAGGTGAGGCACAACTAATCGCATCTGCTCTTCATTATTGAAGTTGCAGTCCATAAAAAATATTAGAGATCGTAAAAATCTAACTAGACTACAGAGGTATAGAATGATATATGTATTGCACTAAAACAGTTCTCCGCACAAGAGCTGACCTCTGTACTAAATTAATAATAATCAATTTTTGAAAACTCTACTTGAACGAGTTCTATTTTCGGAACTTGAAGCAGATAAAGACGAAATCATTGAGGTTTCATTTTCAACTGAAGCTTCTGCTTCAGTTGTAGGGTCATATCCCGTTGTTTTATCACTTCGTTTTCCATTATCCACGAATTTCTCTGATGGTGTATCATGTGCACGTGAAATCAAAGTTGTAGAGATACATGCTACCGTGAACCATATATGAGAACAAATCTTTTTCTTTTGGTACATATTTTGTTAAGTTATCCAATGATCGACTAGATTGAATTTTGAGAGTATTGTCAAATTTTATTCTCTCCTCAGTTAAGTTTAGTATTGTCTGTACGTTCTGTCGATGAGAAATGTTGGTAAAAAATGCTGAAGTATATCCACTCCACTGTGTGGTATAAAAAAAAAAAAAAAAAAAAAAAAAAAAAATGATAAGGCATCTAACCAGCTTATCTAACATACCATTATATCAGTTTTCAATATATTGTGCTGTCTGATTGCGTATGAGATCTATGAAAACCAAATAGCATAGGTAATTCCTGAAATATTTCATTTACAATCTGTATTCCTCTAACAGTGATAACGTGAAGGAGGTGGGAACAGTCCTTATACAAATCAATTTTTACCTTGTTTGACGTGGGTAAGTACTGTTGAGTGGGGTTGGTGGTAGTGGGACCACTATATTCATACTTAGTCTCATATCTACTGGATGGAAGTACAAAGCGTACGACCCTTGATTGCATGTTCCAATATTGACATTGTTTCTTCCAAGGTCATTTTATCCATATTGGGCTAAACATACCTTGATTTAATTAGCTTTGCTACTTGTATGCGATATATTGTGGAATGGTCAAAGATTCTTAAGCTTACACGAGTCCTTCGGCACATGTGGTCGATGGCACGACGTGAATTGATAACAGAATAACTGCAAATCTCCAATGAGGTATCAGTGAAATCTGCCCATGATTTTATCTTTTCGTTCTGTTGTTGTCCTGCAATAGTGTGTAAGTCAAACATGTCAACGAACTTTGGAGGTCTAGAGACAAATCGCTACGATGTTTTCTCTTTTTTCATGTAGATGATATCGGAAATATGTCCAGTTGGCAGATGTTAATGCCTTTACTCTTTGCCAGAATTCGTCAGCGCTGATTTCTTAAAACTCCTGACGGTAACTGGTGGTGGTTACCCGTCTTCCCTACGTATTTAGCGTAAATTGTAGTATTGTTAGTTAAGTTGCTATTAGTTTTCTACCAATAGTTGACCATTTCCCATGATTTTCTGAAAATTTCTTAGATAACATACCAACTAAGGTAGGTTCAATTTTTTATTTTTTCAATAGTTGATGCAATGAAGAACCAACATATTAGCTAGAACTATCAGTGAATTGTTGGTAAAGGATATGACACTTATTTCATGATGTATAATAAACATTGACACTCGTATTTTGCGCATTTTCAAGTGTTTTTTTTCTGTATTCCTCTTCCCTTACCTTCTATTACTTTTTTTTTTTTTTTTTTTTTTTTTTTTTTTTTTTATGAACACGTAACAGCATCCTATGTATATTCCAACAAGTATGTTGTGTGCCTGTGCATGTGGAAAATTATGCTTTTATAAGCAAGGGCGAACGTAGTTCCATGAGGGGCGCATAACAGGAACACCTGCGTCATTCCTATCTCAGTCGTTTGCCGAATTTGCATAAGAAAAGACGCCTAACCTCGTTTCCCGCCGCATTGCAAGGAGAAAGAAGAAGGTTTCGATTTTTCCTGCTTTCATTTTGCGTTTGGGAAATCGGAAACATACTTTTCGTTTGCCTAACTCTCTCTCTTTTCCAAGTTCGTCAAGACTTTCGGTGACTGACATGTTTTTCTCTAGTAAAATGTAATAAATTGCTAAAGCGTGGCGGTATCTATGTATTAATTCATACCAGTAGATGTATAATCAGCTGATCCCCTTTGGATGATTACTTGCAGTGTAATCTTACATATGAATATGGTAATGATAAGGAAATGATTGTGAAGGTTTTTTTTTATTATTATTATTTTTTTTTTTTTACATTCTTAATGTATGTTGGAGATAATTACAGTATTTGTGCTGTTACTAGCATAGGAATTGTGTTTTTTTTTTTTTTTTTTAACAAATGAATATTGTTCATGGGGTCGTCTATAGTTACCATCACCAATATACGCTTATAAACCTCATATTGGAAGTAAGTTCAATAATGGTTGTTGTGATGATTATAATTATGTAAGTATAATGTTACAGTTATTATTAGGAAACATTACTTTGTATATTTTCTGTATGTGGGGAGATATATTTTTTTGTCAAAATAATTTTTCAGTGGTATCATTGAAATTGATATGATGTAGGCTGAACTGTACAAGAGGTTAATATAAAATACAAATATGTAAATTTTTGTTCATATCTATTTCCGTATTAAATGACGTTTCAGGTATGAAAACAAGAACTTCTTAAGAAAACTCTATCGTAAACTTAAATTTTGATTAAAAGGACTATATGTACGAAAACATATTTGTTGAATTACCTTAAGTAACATTTTGATATTTAGTGTTATAAAACTGTATATATATACGTCAGATAATTTTACAGTTGTAAGTCAGAGGATGTAAGCCAGGGCACTTAAATCAAATGTAAATCATTGCGACAAATGTAGAAAATGTATGAATGAGTCGACTATCTTCACAGGACAGGAAATGTTTAACTAGTCTCGATTATAGCTTCATGTATTTCATCATTATCATTATTTTTTACCATTATCCTTATCATAATCATTATCAATATTGTTATTATCATTATTATTGTTGGTGTCATTATTTTGGTTATTGTTGTTGTTATCATCATCATTATTATTATTGTTGCCGTTCTGTGGTTAATTAATCGCCTAACTAAATTTATCGCTTAAAACTTACTTTTCAATATAATAAAATGTAGTCTCGTTTGGGGTAAAGTTCTTGCTTGGGTATATTTAAGATTTGATATTCTTTTTACTGTTTAACAAGAAGAAAAAACAATTATTAATTATTTCAGTTTGTTTCTTTGTGAATTTAACATTGCACATAACCAGTCAGAGTTTTTTTTTATTATTATTTTATATCCACAGAATATAAAGTGCTACACGGGCAAATTTGTATTCGGTATTAATACATGGCACTAGACCAGACTGAACAACAATTGCAACGTAATTTCCCAGCTTATTGATAGATAACGTTCTAATAAGAGGAAGAAAGAGGAACTATGGAGACAAAATAATCATCAAATTGACTTTCATACAACATTTGCAAGATTGTTAACCCTTTCGCTTTGGGTGTCACTGTGTATATGTCAGAGATTTCTGTGCAGGGCGTTCTGCTGACAGATGTGTCGTAACATATTTTCATATTTTTCTGTTATATTCAGCATATTCAGAACCGAAAGTCTACTTTTATTACTTGAATATCATTTACATCAGAATTCAATAAAAAAATGTAATGTATTTATTTTATTTTTATAATAACAATTATCGTAAGCAATCTGATGTGTAAATCTGAATACACACACATATGTGTGTGTGTGTGTGTGTGTGTGTGTGTGTGTGTGTGTGTGTGTGTGTGTGTGTGTGTGTGTGTGTGTGTGTATGTGGTGTAGAGCCGTTATTCTACATCTTGTTTTACTGCATCGTAACCTCATATGATTTATTTCATAAGAATAAACTCTGGAAGATTTTTTGTCGGTATAGTCTGTCTTGACTGTAAACGCATCTGATTACCGCTGATTATGATTACAATAATAATTTTAAATTTGGCATTTATGGTACAATGAGGCAATATGTATTTTTTATTTTTTGTACATATAATATTGCACGTTCTATAATAGTCAAACTTTGTTTTATCTATACGCAAATGTGTGTGTGTGTGGGTGTGCGCGCGTGTGCGTATATGTATAATATAGAACACACGCACACACACACACTGCAAACAGAACAACGAAGGAATGAACAAGAAAACACACAAATAATGTGCACACACACACACACACAATTATATATATATTACATATATAATATATATATATATATATATATATATATATATTATATATATATATATATATATAATATATATATATTATATATAATATATATATATATATATATATATATATGTATGTATATATATATATATATGTATGTATTTAGTTATACAAGAAAGAGGAGTAGAATCAGGGAATTTAAAGAAAATACTTCCTATACATCGAATGTTTACACTGAGGACACAAGGAAGATTACTATGGCCTTCAGTGTGTTCCTTATTTCTTAAAGAATATGTTCAGGACGATGCTATCGAGGCGAACAATCGTCTTAAAAGAGGAAAATAACAATGAAAATTATCTAGCAATACCTGGGTCACGGAGAAAACATGTATGAGTTACGAAAACGTAAAATTTATTGTGAA
>NC_061821.1:32325649-32328149 GCF_019202785.1 Penaeus chinensis | reverse complement strand
GATAATATTATCATTAATATTGCTACTATCATTATCATTGCTACTATTACATTATCAAGAAGAGGCATGGTCATACTCTGGAGGCAAAAAGGTCATACTTCAGGAACAATGTCAAACTTAAAGGATAAACATATTTATACTCCGGAGGCAAATAAGGTCATGCTTAAGGGGCAAACAAGATAATACTCCAGAAACAAACAAGGTCATACTCTTACCCCAGGAGCAAAGTCAAGCCCTAGGGACAAACAAGGTCATACTTGATGGGCAAACAAGGAATGAACAAGGTCATACACATGGGGAAAAATAAGATCATACTTTAGGGACAAACAAGGTCATACTTCAGGAATAAAGAAGGTTATATGCTAGAGACAAACGAGGTCATATTTCAAGGTCAAACAAGGACATACTCCTGGAACAAACAAGGCCAATCTCCATGACTAAAAATGTAGTATTAAGGAAAAAATAGTCAAACTCCAGGGGCAAACAAGGTCATACTTGAGGGGCAGACAAGGCCACACTCCAGAAACAAACATGGTCATACGCTATTGACAAAAAATGTTCATACTCCAAGAACACAAGGTCACACTCCAGGGACAAATTAAGTCATACTATATTGACAAAAAAAAGTTCATACTCCAAGGACACATGGTCACACTCCAGGGCCAATTAAGTTAAGCTCTATTGACAAAAAAAAAAAAAAAAAAAAAAAAAAAAAAAATCATACTTGTTCCAAGAATGAACAAGGTCATCCTCCACAGACAATCAGTATAGGACGACTACATCACCATCTCAGTAGTTGTTTCCAACTTGTATCTAACGACCACAGTTTTATGTAGGTCTCGGTAGCTACATTTCCCGTGTCTTGCGCTGAAGATTCTTACATGTGGAGATGTAAATGTTCGTCTTGCTTACTATTTTACCGGTGAAGATATCCTGGCGGAAGAAAGTTCAGTGTTGTAGTTTGTGTGGTGGATTGTCGTGTTGTCTTATTATTATTATTTTTTTTTCTATAGAAGAGTATCTGACACACAAAAAAAAAGTAGACACACACACACACACACACATACACACACAAACGTTCATATGGTTTTGCTGTCATTATTTCATCACCGGATTATCATGATTATCATCGTATTACATTAAGTTCATTTCATTACCATCACATCTTCACGATCACCATCATTATCAACATCATCATCATAATCTTCACCATCAGTATGATCATCATCATCACGGTCATCATCACATCATCATTTTAATCATTTCGTCATCATCACTAACAGTAAGATCATTCTCAACAACATCAATATCATTGCTATCATTATTCTCCTCCCCACAATTACTGTCATTAAAATCATCATTATTTTCACCATAGTTAAAATCAATATGATATAATTTTCACATCGATTTCCGATACCTATAAAGTAGACCGCTTTATAATCAATCCAGTGTAATACAGTCATGTAATACGTGCATGTCTCGTGCATGAACTTACGTTAAAATTCATGAGAAAATGCAAACGAACATAAAATTGTACGACTGAATTAGGAAAATAGTTTACAGCAATCGTGCCACGCGTCATTTCCGACATTTCGATTAAATTTTATATGAATGCAGTTGGATACAAAGGAGAGATATTGGGGGCAGGGGAAGGGGGGGGGGGTGAAGGTTCTAAGTTTCATGATGGCATAGAAAGCTAAGGGGCTCCCCACTCACCATTGCTGTCATATCATCATCACCATCATCATCCTCCTCCCATTCCTCCTCCTCCTCCTCATCATCATCATCATCATTACTGTTAATATCATTATCATTATCATCACTAGTAGTAGTAGTCGTAGTAGTAGTAGCAGTAGCAGTAGTAATGGTACTGCCATCGTTACCATAACAACTGTTAATCATAACGTCTATTTTTGTTATTGGCTTCTTTCTAACACTGTCACTCTTATCATTATTATCATCGTTATTATTATTGTGGTTATCATTATTACTATTATTATCATTATTATTTATTAGTATTAATATCATCATTATATTAATTATTATCATTATTATTACCATCATTACTATTATCATTATCACTAGCAGCATCATCATTATCATTATCACTATCATCATCTTCATTATCATTATCAATATTATCTTTATGGTTGATATTTATATATTATTATTATCGTTATCACTATCATTATCATTATTTTATTAACATTATTACCATCATTATCATTATCATTATTATCATTATCATTATCATACTTATTATCACTATATTCATTATTATTATTATTATTATTATTATCATCATCATCATTATTATTATTGCTATTATCATTATTATTATTTTCCTCATTATTATCATTATTGCCATTCTGATCATTATTATTAGTAGTAGTAGTAGTATGATTATTGTTGTTGTTGTTGTTGTTGTTATAATTATCATTGTTATCATTATTATCATTATCATTATTATTATCCTCATTATTATTATTGTAATCATCAT
>NC_061821.1:32303149-32308149 GCF_019202785.1 Penaeus chinensis | reverse complement strand
ATATATATATATATATATATATGTATATATATATACGTATATACATATATATATATATATATATATATATATATATGTATATATATATATATACACATACATATATGTGTGTGTAAGTATATATATCAACAAACATACACACACACACACATATATGTGTATATATATGTATATATCTATCTATCTATCTATCTTTATATATATATATATGTGTGTGTGTGTGTGTGTGTGTGTGTGTGTGTGTGTGTGTGTGTGTGTGAATGTATCTATACATAAACACACACACACACACACACACACACACACACACACACACACACACACATATATATATATTTATATATATGTACATATATGTATGTATGTATATAAATATATATATATATATATATATATATTTATATATATGTATATTTATGTATGTATGTATATACATATATATATATATATACATATTATATATATATATATATATATATATATATATATATATGCATATAAATATATATACATACATACATACATACATATATATATATATATATATATATATATATATATGTATGTATATGTATATATGTATGTGTGTATATATATATATATGTATATATGTATGTGTGTATATATATATATATATATATATATATATATATATATATATATACATACATGTGTGTGTGTATTCTGGACTTACATATATATGTATATGTATATGTATATATATACATATATATATATCATCATCATCAAGAGGTTAACGCCGACGGTGGTGAATGGCCGCATCCACCCATTCGCTTCCAGCCTCGAGGGTCCCTCATGGCGAGTCTCCAGGCAAGCCTTCGGCCCATCCATAACTCTTCGCGACAGGTCTGGTCGAGCTGTCCAAGCCATGACCTCCTAGGTAGTCCCAAGGGTCTCCTCCACTCAGGATTGTCTCGCAGAGAGACAACCTGATGGGTAGGGTCATCCATAAGAAAACGAGCTAGGTGCCCGTATAGCTTGAGTTGGCGATCCCGGATTATGCAAGTAACAGGTCCCATGCCAGTATCACGGTGTAGCCGTCGGTTGGTCCTACCAACTGTACCCATGATCTGGCAGAGAGAGTTGTTACAAAAGGCATTAAGACCGGACTGAAAGGAACTAATGCAAAACTGGCAGTGTCAAGGCCATGAAGACATGTAGCTTGATCCTTCTGCATTGGTGTCGACATCTCCAAATGCTCTTGTTCATCAAGTTCATGGCTCCTGCTGCCAGACCTATTTGTCTACTGACTTCTTGATCTGACAGCCCAGAGATATGGACCACACTACCAAGGTATGCAAACCTCTCCGTGACTTCAACGTCCTCATGGATCACCTGAACAGGTTTCCCTAACAAGCCCCCAAAGTCCTGATTCTTGGTGTCGGTGACCTCTAGGCTCAAGGGCATCGCCTCATTGCTTAATATATCAAGAGCCGCCACCAGTGACTTCAGAGACTCAGATAGGATAGCAACATCAACTGCAAAGTCAAGAACTTGATATTGTCCAGTGTTGCTTTGGGTAGTAGCTCTGTCCATTATCCAGTCCATGCAGGTGTTGAAAAGTATTGGTACAAGGACACAGCTTTGCCTCACCCCTGAATTGACAGGCTTCCACCACACTTTGTAGCACTTTCAGTACCGGTATATAGGTTTGCTATTAGGCCAATAATCCTTGTCAGAATTCCTCTAAGTCTCAGAATCTCCCATAGCGATTCTCGATGCACCGAGTCAAACGCCTTCTTGAGGCCGATGTAGGTTGCAAGCAACTCACGACAGTGTTCCACAATTACTCGAAGCGACAGGATATAGTCTATTGTGGGGAGAATCCAGACTGCTCCGGTCTCTGGTGCCTTAGTAGGTGGTCACAGATCCGTTTCAGAAGAATGTGGGCATAAACCTTGCCACCGATCCCTTTTCCCCTTCCAAAGAAGGATGACCACGCCCCTCAACGGGTCAGGGGGATGGAACCAGACTGCCAGATGGCAGTCAAAACAGCATGCAAGCCCCGTGCCATAGGTTCAACCCAAGCATTTAGCAGTTCAGCAGGGATATCACATATGCTAGCGGCTTCCCCACTTTTCCGCTTAGAAATTGCCATCCTAACATAAGATAGGGTAGGAGGTTCCTCGCTGATGGTTGGGTACGGCACAGGTATTGTGATACCACTTGCATCCAAGCTAACTGTATGTATGTACACACACACACACACACACACACACACACACACACACACACACACACACACACACACACACACACACACACACACACACACACACACACACACACACACACACACACACACCACACACACACACACACACACACACACACACACACACACACACACACACACACACACACACACACACACCACATACACACACATACACATATTTGTATATATATATATATTTACACATACACACAAACATATAAATATTTGTATATATATGCTTACACATACACACAAACATATACATATTTGTATATATATATATATATATATATGTTTACACATACACACACACGAATACATATGTGTATATATATGTTTACACTCACTCACACACACACACACACACACACACACACACACACACACAGACAGACACACACACACACACACACACACATGCACATACATATTTACATAAGAAAGCCATTTAATATGGAAATGGAAATCTAATCTTAATGGATACATTTCCTCATTTGACATCGAAATCTTAAATTAGTTTCCCACATTTTATTAGTTTTTTTTTTTTTTTTTCTCAATTTGAATAGGTCGTTGCGCTTTTGTTTTGTAAACGCCCAGACGCTCTGCTTCCTACATGAGGATCAGTCGGAGGGACGTTGGCTGCCTAGTTTTGTGTTTTATGCTTAGTATATGTTCTCCCACATCATATTTCATTCATTAGGATTTTTAGGTTTTAAACATATGTCATAAGTTTGTATACACAATGTCATGTAAAGTAAATACGCTGTTGCACTGATGCTTGGGTAGTGGTATTTCGCTAATCCCTTTTATGTCAATTTTCCTATTAAACACCATTGTTACCACCTTAACAAGTTTCCTTATATAACGTGTTCTCTTTTAGTATGTATTAGCTGTACATTGTTATAAAAAAAATGTTGTATTTAATGGAAATTAAATATTGTTTTTGTGATTATTTTACTGTCTTTATTTCACTCATATCTTATATGAAAAACGCCGAAACTTAATTTTTGATTTACTAGTGTCTTTTCACGGCCAACAGACTCGTCCGGAGATCTGTCTCCCAGCGGTTGCAGCAGACTCGGGTATCTCGGGTGGTTGCGGGGCGATCTCCACTCGGGCGGGAGCCGTGACTCGTGATGACACCGGCATGAAGGCAGGAGCGTGAAGGGCGGGGAATGCGCCGCCTCTCCGACAAAGCAAAGATATCACATGTCAATATACTAATATATTAATTAGTATCACCCATTAATATATTTTCCACCACGACCTCTGTAACTGTTCCGTTTATATAATTATATAAAATGCAAATGAACTAATTGTCTAAGCACTTCTTTGCTCCTCGGCCCAGCCATACGCGCAGTTGCGTATAGTTCCCTCATTTCGCTAACCTTCGTTTTGTTTCAAAGTTTATCATTGTTAAGTAAAATGCTTCTATTATTACTTTATATTGGAATATCTTTACAACATACATATTGAATATATATACACATGTATATATCTATACATACATATACATATATATAATATATATACACATACACATATATGTGCACATATACACATATACAAATATATACATATATGTATATATATACTTGTACATGTGTACATATATACATATGTATATATATATATATACACATACAAGTATATATACATATATATGTATATATATATGTAAACACACACACACACACACACACACACACACACACACACACACACATATTTATATACACATACATACATATGCATGCGTGTGTGTTTGCACACATACCTAGTATATATATACATATATATGTATATATGTATATATATGTGCGTGTGTGTACATACATATATCATACACAGAAACACACACACACATATATATATATATATATATGTATACGTGTGTGTTTTTGTATGTATATCTATATATATTGAAATTTATATATATTTATGAAGTATATATATATGTATATATATATATATATATATATATATATATATATATATATATATATATATATATATATATATATAAGGTTTACATACACACACGCACACGCACGCAAGCACACGCACACACACACACACACACATGTATTTGTACATAACTCCAGAGATGTAGGGAGATATATAGTTATAATATATATATATATATTTATATATATACACACACATACATACATATATATATGTATATATGGATATATATACATACCTACACATATATAGATAGATAGGTAGATAGAATATAGAATTTTGAGATGATTGGCAAAATATGTTCATTATAAAATGTCTAGGTTTATGAATGAAATTGAAATTAACTTTATTTTCATCTCTCGAGTTTATCTGAATTTTATGTCATATCAAATAAGCCTGCGTTCCGGCAAAGTTTTTTCTTGCTTTTAATGATATATATTTTCACCGAGTTTATGGAACAAGTTAAATCACTTTGGGAGAAAATAATTTTTTGGAATTTCCTTTAGTCTCGTACACAGAGTGAAAGGAAACGCACGCGAATACGTACATACATTTATG
Organism: Penaeus chinensis; assembly: GCF_019202785.1. NCBI lineage: Eukaryota > Metazoa > Arthropoda > Malacostraca > Decapoda > Penaeidae > Penaeus > Penaeus chinensis. The sequence continues at coordinate 32,303,384 of NC_061821.1, read as the reverse complement.
TGTATATATATTTATATATATTTATATATATACATATATATGTACATACATGCAGTATATATAACACACACACACACACACACACACACACACACACACACACACACACACACACACACACACACACATGCAAGCACATAAACTTAGATGTAATGGGTAACAGCACTCTTTGGGAAGCAGAAAGTAATAAAGTTGAAAGTAAATTTCTTTTCAGGATCTGCTATATCTATATATT
>NC_061821.1:32258149-32263149 GCF_019202785.1 Penaeus chinensis | reverse complement strand
GCAGTAGTAGTAGTGTAGTAGTAGTAGAAGCGCAGTAGTACTACTAGTTAGTAAGTAGTAGTCTTTAAGCAGCAAGCAGTAGTAGTAGTAGTATATAGCAGCAGCATAGTAGTAGTAGTTGAAATGCAGCAGTAGTAGTAGTAGTAGTTGTAAGGCAGCAGTCAGTAGTAGTAGTAGTATATAAGCAGCAGCAGTATTAGTAGTAGTAGTATAATGCAGCAGCAGTAGTAGTATAGGTAGTAGTATAAGCAGCGAGTAGTAGTAGTTAATATAGCAGCAGCTTAGTAAGTAGTAGTAGTATATAGCAGCAGCAGTAGTAGTAGTAGTAGTAGTAAAGCACGCAGCAGTAGTAGTAGTAGTAGTTGTAGTAGAGTAGTGGTTTAAGCAGCAGCAGCAGTAGTAGTAGTAGTTAGCAGCAGTAGTAGTAGCCAGTAGTAGTAGCAGCATAGTTAGTAGTATAAGCAGCAGCAGCAGTAGTAGTACTAGTAGTAGTATAAACAGCAGCAGTAGTAGTAGTAGTAGTAGTATAAGCAGCAGCAGTAGTAGTAGTAATAGTAGTATAAGCAGCAGCAGTAGTAGTAGTAGTATAAGCAGCAGCAGCAGTAGTAGTAGTAGTATAAGCAGCAGCAGCAGTAGTAGTAGTAGTAAAAGCAGCAGTAGTAGTAGTAGTAGAATAAGCAGCAGCAGCAGCAGTAGTAGTAGTAGTAGTAGTATAAGCAGTAGTAGTAGTAGTAGTATAAGCAGCAGCAGTAGTAGTAGTAGTATAAGCAGCAGCAGCAGTAGTAGTAGTAGTAGTATAAGCAGCAGCAGCAGTAGTAGTAGTAGTATAAGCAGTAGTAGTAGTAGTAGTATAAGCAGCAGTAGTAATAGTAGTAGTATAAGCAGTAGTAGTAGTAGTAGTATAAGCAGCAGCAGTAGTAGTAGAAGTAGTATAAGCAGTAGTAGTAGTAGTAGTATAAGCAGCAGCAGTAGTAGTAGTAGTAGTAGTATAAGCAGCCGCAGTAGTAGTAGTAGTAGTAGAAGCAATAGTAGTAGTAGTAGTAGTAGAAGCAGCAGCAGTAGTAGTAGTAGTATAAGCAGCAGCAGCAGTAGTAGTAGTAGTAGTATAAGCAGCAGCAGTAGAAGTAGTAGTAGTATAAGCAGAAGCAGTAGTAGTAGTAGTAGTATAAGCAGCAGCAGCAGTAGTAGTAGTAGTAGTGGTTTAAGCAGCAGCAGTAGTAGTAGTAGTAGTATAAACAGCAGTAGTAGTAGTAGTAGTAGTATAAGCAGCAGTAGTAGTAGTAGTAGTAGTATAAGCAGCAGCAGTAGTAGTAGTAGTAGTATAAGCAGCAGCAGTAGTAGTAGTAGTAGTAGTATAAGCAGCAGTAGTAGTAGTAGTAGTAGTATAAGCAGCAGTTGTAGTAGTAGTAGTATAAGCAGCAGCAGTAGTAGTAGTAGTAGTATAAGCAGCAGTAGTAGTAGTAGTATAAGCAGCAGTAGTAGTAGTAGTATAAGCAGCAGTTAGTAGTAGTAGTAGTATAAGCAGCAGCAGTAGTAGTAGTAGTATAAGCAGTAGTAGTAGTAGTAGTATAAGCAGTAGTAGTAGTAGTAGTATAAGCAGCAGCAGTAGTAGTAGTAGTATAAGCAGCAGCAGTAGTAGTAGTAGTAGTATAAGCGGTAGTAGTAGTTAGTAGTAGTAGTATAAGCAGCTGTAGTAGTAGTAGTAGTAGTAGTATAGCCAGCAGCAGCAGTAGTAGTAGTATATATAAGCAGCAGTAAGTAGTAGAAGTGTAGTATGGTATAAGCAGCAGCAGTAGTAGTATAGTAGTATATAAGCAGCAGCAGTAGTAGAAGTAGTATTATAAGCAGCAGTAGTAGTAGTAGTAGTATTATACAGCAGCAGCAGCAGTAGTAGTAGTAGTAGTATATAAGCAGATGCAGTAGTAGTAGTAGTAGTAGTATAAAGCAGCAAGTATAGTAGTAGTAGTATAAGCAGCCAGCAGCAGTAGTAGTAGTAGTAGTAGAAGCAGTAGTAGTAGTAGTAGTAGTAGTATAAGCAGCAGCAGTAGTAGTAGTATAGTATAAGCACGTAGTAGTCGTAGTAGTTTAAGCAGGCAGCAGTAGTAGTAGTAGTAGAAGCAGTAGTAGTAGTAGTAGAAGCTGCAGCAGTAGAGTAAGTAGTAGTATAAGCGGGCAGCAGTAGTAGTAGTAGTAGAAGCAGTAGTAGTAGTAGTAAGTAGTATAAAGCAGCAGCAGCAGTAGTAGTAGTAGTAGTAGTAGTAGAAGCTGCAGTAGTAGTAGTAGTAGTATAAGCAGCAGCAGGCATGTTAGTAGTAGTAGTATATAGCTGCAAAGCAGTAGTAGTAGTAGTAGTAGTAGTATAAGCAGCAGCAGTAGTAGTAGTAGTTTAAGCAGCAGCAGCAGTAGTAGTAGTAGTATAAGCAGCAGCAGTAGTAGTAGTAGTATAAGCAGCAGCAGCAGTAGTAGTAGTAGTAGTATAAGCAGCAGCAGTAGTAGTAGTAGTAGAAGCAGCAGCAGTAGTAGTAGTAGTAGTAGAAGCAGTAGTAGTAGTAGTAGTAGTAGTAGTAGAAGCAGCAGCAGCAGTAGTAGTAGTAGTAGAAGCAGCAGCAGTAGTAGTAGTAGTAGAAGCAGCAGTAGTAGAAGTAGTATAAGCAGCAGCAGCAGCAGTAGTAGTAGTAGTAGAAGCAGCAGCAGCAGTAGTAGTAGTAGTTTAAGCAGCAGTAGCAGTAGTAGTAGTATAAGCAGCAGCAGTAGTAGTAGTAGTTTAAGCAGCAGTAGCAGTAGTAGTAGTATAAGCAGCAGCAGTAGTAGTAGTGGTTTAAGCAGCAGTAGTAGTATTAGTAGTATAAGCAGCAGCAGCAGTAGTAGTAGTATAAGCAGCAGTAGCAGTAGTAGTAGTATAAGCAGCAGTAGCAGTAGTAGTAGTATAAGCAGCAGTAGCAGTAGTAGTAGTATAAGCAGCAGTAGCAGTAGTAGTAGTATAAGCAGCAGTAGCAGTAGTAGTAGTATAAGCAGCAGTAGCAGTAGTAGTAGTGGTTTAAGCAGCAGTAGCAGTAGTAGTAGTGGTTTAAGCAGCAGTAGCAGTATTAGTAGTATAAGCAGCAGCAGCAGTAGTAGTAGTAGTTTAAGCAGCAGTAACAGTAGTAGTGGTTTAAGCAGCAGTAACAGTAGTAGTGGTTTAAGCAGCAGTAGTATTAGTAGTAGTAGTAGTAGTAGTAGTAGTAGTAGTAGCAGTATAAGCAACAGCAGTAGTAGTAGTAGTCACAGTATTGCTATTGTTTGGATTATCATAGTCACCAACGTCAGTGAGGGAAGGCTTAAACAACTGAGGCAGAAATAAAACTGAAGCGAAAGAAAAAAAGGAAGAAAGCGGAGGAGAAGTGTCGAAAGAGAAGAAGAAAGATGCTTAAGGAAAGACAGAAAGAATGGTAACCAGGATAACTCCGCGTTAGAATTGGCACAGAAAATACACCGAAAATATAACATTTTTGCAAGTTTTCAATGATATCAGGACATCAAATACCAAGATCTATTTCTATTTTATTCAGTGTTTCGCGTTTGCGTCAGATAATATAAGGAGCTCGCAGAATCCCAAACGTTCATTTCCCCTCGGCTGTTTACCCATATTTTTTTCGTTTACTCCACTGACCCTTTTTTTCTTGTTTTTTTATTTATATCCTTCTCTTCCTATCTCTCTTCCAAACATCCCGTCTTTCCCTCTCCATTTTCGGCTTCGCCTCTTTCTGCTTGCCCTTCTCCCCCTCCTCCTCCTCCTCCTCTCTTTCATTCATAAGTTTCTTTCCTCTCTTCCTCTCTCTTCCACTTCTTCCCTTCCCTTCGCTTTTCCTTCTTTCAAGAGTCCCTCCTTCCACCCCCTTTCTCTTTTCCAATCACGCCTTCTTTCCTTCCCCATCCTTCTCCCGCCTACTTCTTTATTCCTCTTTTTTCCTCTCTCCTTCATCAATTATGTCTCTCCCACACACTCTTCTTTCCTGCAGCCTGCATAACATCGCTTGAACCTACGATATTCCCCACGTTTCAAGAGGGGAAAATATGACCTAGAATGGTAAATGGGACAAGCCACATGAGATAGGAGAGCGATATAGGTCAACGTCTGTGAGAAATAAGGTCAACGTCTCTGAGAAACAAGGTCAACGTCTCTGAGAAACAAGGTCAACGTCTCTGTGAAACAAAGTCAACGTCTCTGAGAAACAAGATCAACGTCTTTGAGAAACAAGGTCAACGCCTTGGAGAAACAAGGCCATCTTCTCGGGAGAGACGACAACGAACAGAAAGTCGACAAGCCGAAAATGAAAGACTTTGTGGGCGGATGACCTTGCGATACAGAGGCCGAGTAAAACGGAGGAAGATGGGTGGGAAGAAGAGAGGGTGAGAGAGGGCGTGAAAGAGAGTCAGATGGTAAGAGAGGGTTGGAAGGAAAAGACAAGAGGGAAGGTGTAAAATGAAGGTAGTGAGAAGGGCGAGAGAGCGTAAAATGAAGAAAGAGAGAAAAGAAAGAAAAAGAGTGTGAAGTGAAGGAAATGACGAAAGAAAGGGCATTAAACTAGAGGGAGAGAGAGAGAAAAGAAAAAAGAGAGAAAAAGAGATAGAGAAAAAAAAAGAAGAGAAAGAGAGAAAGAGAGACAGAGAGCGAAAGAAAGAGAAAGAGAGAGAGAAAGAGAAAAAAAAGAGAGAGAAAGACAGAAACAGAGAGAGGGGAGAATATTATTAAACTACAAACAGCACACAGGGAGAAAAACGGACACTCAAAACGCGATAATATACATCAGGTTTTTTGGGGAAAAGAGATGCATTTAAAGGGGAATAGCCATCTTTTCCACCAACACATCAGGGGAAAATTGCTTATTGGGTTCAAATTTTAAAGGGGAAGAAAATAACCTAAAAGAGAAAAGGGACACATTTAGGGGAACGAGACATATGTAGGGAATAATAGGGGAAAAAGTAAGCACTTAGGGGAAATCTAGAGGAAGATATACATA
>NC_061821.1:32245649-32250649 GCF_019202785.1 Penaeus chinensis | reverse complement strand
CAACAATAACATTGATGATGATAGTGATAATAATAATGATAATAATAATAATAATAATAATGGTAATAATAAAGTCATGAATATTACCAATATCAACAACAACATGATAATAATAGTAATAATAACAATAATGGTCATAATTATGATAATGATGATAATAATAATAATAATGATAATAATAATAATAATAATAATAATAATAATATTGATAATAATGATAATAAAGATAATGATAATGATAGTGTTAATGATAATAATAAGGATAGTAATAACAACAATAGTGATAATAATACTTATAGCAGTAATAATAGTAATGATAGTAATTATCATATTGAACATTGCAGTAAAAGAATGATAACGACAGCATCAACAACAACGATACTATTAATAATAGTAAAAATAGATAATAATAATATTATTGATAATAATTATGATGATAATGATTGATAGATAGATAGATTGATATATACATAAATAGACAGATCGATATATTGGTAGACAGATAGACAGATAGATATATTTGTAATGTTTAAATACAAAAAAGAAAAAAACATATACCTCACTAAAAAAAACACACACACACAAAAAAAAAATATTATTGACAAGAGTACTAGACTATAAAAAAGGTAGAATGATTATAAAATGATATTATGAAAGTATACAAATCACATACAGTTGATTCACATTGATCGAGCCACTCAGGGACCCGAACAACTCTAGAGCCATACTTGCTCAAGAGAGGGATTTCTTTCCGTACCGAGAAAGGTCTGTGTGCAAAACTTGATAAGGGTAATCATAGTAGTATTTGTTTAGTAGTAATGATAATAATGATAACAACAACAATAATGATAATGATAATAATAATAATGATAGTAATACTGATAACGATAATAATAATAATGATAGTAATACTGATAATGATAATGATAATAATAGTAATAATAATAATAATATTATTATTATTATTATTATTATTATTATTATTATTATTATTATTATTATTATTACAATAATAGTAATGGTGATAACATATATAACAATAACAATAATGAGGATGATAATAATAATAGTAATGATGATAATAAAACTACTAAAATACTACTACTACTACAACTACTACTACTTCAACTACTACTACTACAACTACTACTACTACAACTACCACTACTAGTCATAATATAATAATCATACTAATTATGCTGATACCTATAGCAATAATAATAACAATAATGATACTACTTCTAATAATGATAATCATAATAGAATTGACATCAATTACCACAACAACAATAACAATAGTAAAAAAAAGTATCACTACTTTACTATTATCAGTATCAAAAATTATATTATCATTATAATTCCTATAAATATTATTGTCTTAATTTTCACGTCGCGTGTTTGCGTACCTGCGAGGCCGTGTACGTGAGCGCAATTCACTTGCATGTGTCTGCATCGTATGCAGATGAATAGATGGAATCATGCAAATATGAAATGAAGTTGCAAGGATGGAAAGCCTATTGCATTCCGTCCAAATGCAGGTGTTGACGTGCAGTCGTATGGAAATGAGTTTGGTAAGAGAAAAAAAGTATCTTTCTGTTTTAAGGATATAAAGTTTAACTAAAATCAATATGGGTGCGCAGGGAATTTATATTTTATTCACTTACTGATTCATCTCTTCATGCATTCACTTATTTTCATAGCACAATATTCTAATTTTAAATAAATCTTGAAATAGTAAGATTTATTTTACTTTCATCTCCTAAAAATGATCATATTTATTATAATAATAACTAAGATTAGAATAATTGTAGATCCTTTTGGTAAACAGGCATCACGTCGTTTCTAATGTAACGTTGATAATGATGATTGTAATTATAAATCTAGTAAATATAACAACATTACAGTACACTGCAGCACATTGCATTACGAAATGATCGTAGTCTAGTTGTTACAGACCTTAATGCGAATGGGATAGTGCTGTAATGTGCGCTGGGAATTAAACTTAGTACAAGGAGAACTTGATATTATTCTGAACAACTGTGTACTAATCCACACTCTGCACAGATTGCACACTAAACACACACAGAAAGCGAAGAGCATCACATTTCCATTCGGTTGAACATGATATCAGTTAATTTCACGTTTCAGTTTTCTAGATGGATTATTTTCGCCGAATGACTGTCTGAATGGAAACCGACACCGCTTTTTTGCTCCTTGATTAAATATTGACAATATGCAAATGATGACTGCTTTTCATTGGGGGAACGCTGTTCAAGAGGAAAGCTGTGTTTACTGGACTCTCTCTCTCTCTCTCATTGTCCCTCCTCTCAGGACTCTCTCTCTTTGTGATTTTGAACTCTCTCTCTCTCTCTCTCTCTCTCTCTCTCTCTCTCTCTCTCTCTCTCTCTCTCTCTCTCTCTCTCTCTCTCTCTCTCTCTCTCTCTCTTTCTCTCTCTCTCTCTCTCTCTCTCTTCTCAATTTCTCTTTCTCTCTTAAGCGAGGATTTGTGTCGCAAAAGAAAAGCATGAGAAGGAAAGTAAGAGAAAATTGAGTTGATGACATCGGAAATGCGTCCTTTGGGGGAGATGAGATGGAAAAAGGAAGAAGAAGAAGAAGAGGAGAGTGAATGAAAATAAACAAAATAAAATTGTGTTAATAATGCCGACGACGACAATAATGTAGAGAACTATGATAATAATAATAAGAAAAATGAGCTAACATGGGATGGGAAGAAGGCACACAAAAATAACCAAAATAAAATGAACACACAATAGAAAACGAAAGAACAAAAGAAAAGAAGAAAAAGAAGAGCAATTGCATCTGGCAGCGACCTGTGAATCGGAGGTAATATATAAACTGAGATGTATTGTTTTCTGTTTGGCCCATTCAGCGGGAAAAATTTATGGCTGAGCTATCATTGAAATTTCCACCTGTGCGAGCGTAAATCTGTGTTTACAGAAGAGCGACCGAGGGAGAGAGAAAGAGAGAGAGAGAGAGAGAGAGAGAGAGAGAGAGAGAGAGAGAGAGAGAGAGAGAGAGAGAGAGAGAGAGAGAGAGAGAGAGAGAGAGTCCAGTAAACACAGCTTTCCGCTTGATACCAAAAGTGAACACTTTCCTTACTCTAATAGGAACATATCACTAAGCAGCGATTATTACCATCATTATTATCAGTATTTATGAGACAGAGACAGAGACACAGAGAGAGAGAGAGAGAAAGAGAGTCTAGTACGGTTAATAACGATAAGAGATGGTTAGGTTTGAGGCATTCTGATAAAAAAAAAATAAAAAAAATCGATTAATGGCAAGTGCATGGATTGGATGATGGGCAAAGCTGTCATTTGGAGTCGGTGCAGAGCAACATTGGGTCATATCAAGGCCTTTACTGGTAATGCTGTCATCTTATCTAAGTCTCTCAATGCAATTAGCAGTGCGGCCAAACTCTTGGATCTGAAGTAGTAGTTCTCAAACTTTGGAGCTTGGCGAGACACTAAAAATGCATTACAAACTTGTGCGACACATCAACTCCTATACCCATTTTTATAAGAACATTGATGTATTATACATAAATGTATAAACTACTTTAGAGTACTTTATAAGAACACGGAATAAGTTTTAATTATAGAAAGTTCTAGGTTAGGGTAGATAAGCTCTAATTAATGGGATATTTTAGGATGGGTTGATAAGCTTCAATTAAGGAGAGACATTAGGTAAGGTTAGCTTCGGTTAACTAATTTTCTTGAGGTTTCAGACTAAAAAATCAGTAATTTTAAAGGCATGACATACATATCTACACAAAAAATATCCGACATACTTGGAGGGTGTTCACTGGTCTTGGAGCTTAATTACCTTGTTAGTATACTCCATAGCAGTAGAAAGTTAGATAAGAAAGTCAAACAGATTATACCAGTGACCGGAACTATGACTTTGAGTGGTAAAGAGTATCTGGAGATACCATTATTTGTGCAGAATGTCCGATAGTGACACCTGGACAGTGCCTTGTACCTAGAAAACTTGTGTTAATGGCTTTTATAACAGGTCCTTGCAGTGAATCAAAGGGTATCCTTGAGAGGACTATGTGACTAACCAATGTCCGCCTCCCTGAGAACAGCGTAGGACCTGTTACGCTCACAATCCTACACCCCCAACTCAGGCTATATGAACACTTGGACCTGAAGATGATCTCGCTTCCCATGTATGCTCTGGGGATGACTCCGGGATTAGGAGACGTAGAGGATGACCAGATAATTCATGGCTTGGGAAAATGATTTAATCTGTTATGAAGAAGTAACTCCATTGGCTCTCTAGGAGGGATTCTTGTAGTTGGATGTGTATATGGGTAAATAATCTTATAAAAAGAAGAGAGACTTTGGAAAGACGTTGAATGAAATGACGTGGATCATTCGTGCATTTGCAGAACTGATAATTACAAGAGTATTTCAATTACAATCGTTGTTATTAGCATTAGCATTACTATCATAATTACTGTATTACTATTGCAATATTGGCAATAGTAGTACCAATGATTACGACAAAATCGTTATTGTAATTTTATCTCTTCTGTCCTCCTTAATTTTTTTCCTTTAATATAACGAAATAGACTTTGATATGATACCCAGTGAGATTGCATTCAAATTATATTATAAAAGTTCTGGTTTCATTTAAAAAAAGTTATGATTACTACCTTGATATTCGTCTTTTTAATGTCTTACAACGTACCAATGTTTCTGAAAGAAAAAATGTGAATAAAGGGAAGGCAGGGCAAAAAAGCGAGAGAGAAAATAAATAAATAAAGATAAGAAAAGTCGAGGAGGAAGAAGAAAAGAAAAGAAACTGAGAAAGGAGAAAGAGGACAATTAATAAAGGAGAAACAGAAAACAGCAAATGAGGCACACAAAGAGAAGTCGAAGAGGAACCAGAGAAAAAAAAAAACTAGAAAAACATGAAGAAAAAGAACACAGAAAAAAAAAATCAAGATCCCCAAAACAGGAGAACCAAAAGGA
>NC_061821.1:32238149-32243149 GCF_019202785.1 Penaeus chinensis | reverse complement strand
CGTTATTTTATATAGATTTATTATTAGTATTATGAGTATAGAGTTAGTTTCTTCCCCATATCATAAGTGCACAGGGATGCCCGATATAACATAGGGTTGCGTAAATCGCCTAATAGACTTTACGATAGTAGGTACAGGTAAAACCTAAGTTATTCGTTCGATCGGCAACTTTGAGTCGCAGTTATGTCCGCTAATTCATGTAGGACTAGAGTTTAAGCTAGAATCATTATACGCTTATGAATCACGCCCTTGTCACCTTTTAGAATTCGCTTGCATGTTTTGGGTAAATCCCAAGCGATCGTGTGATTCGTGATAGTTAGATACCCGTAGGGAATGTCACGAGCGCTCATCAAAGATTCGCAGAATACAGTGGGTTATTTATAAATTTCCCCGGCTTGTTCGCTTTATTTAGTACGGTATTTTGGGCATAAGGATCCCCCGTCGATGAAGTCTAACATATATAGCTAGACCTGGCTACCTCGGCAGTTCAGATTGGTTGACCCCGAGATGTCACCGTTCATTAGTGCGTACATTCATTCCGTAGCATATCATAAAAAGTTGAATTCAATGTGGTAGTTGAAATAATTTTGTATTAATAGCAATGCTAATGTATAGCAGTATTGATAAAATGAACGTTAATCTTCGTGTTTGTTATACATTTCCGATCTGTGTGAGGTCACTCTCACTTTCATTCTCATTCACGCTCACTGATAGTATTAATAATCATAACAATAATAATAAATAATAATGATAGTAATGATAACGATCATAATAATGATAGTAATAATAACGATCATAATAATGATAATGATAATAATGATAATGATAATAAGGCAAATAATAATAGTGAAATAATGATTATGATCATGTGTTAATATTGATAACGTGAATGATAATGATAAGGATCATAATAATAATAATGATGATACCATTAATGATAATAATGAAGATAATAATGACAATAATAATGAAAATAGTAATGACAATAAAATAGCAATAATAATAATAATAATAATAATAATAATAATAATAATAATAATAATAATATTCATAATAATAATAATAATGATAATAATAATAATAATAATAACTATAATAATAATGGTAAAAGTGATAATGATAATAATAATGATAATAATAATAATAATAATGATAATGATAATAATAATAATAATAATAATAATAATAATAATAATAATAATAATAATAATGATGATAATATTGATAATGATAATAATAATGATAATGATAATAATGGTTATTATTATTATTATAATGATAAAGGTAATGATAATGAGAGTGATGATAATAATAATAATAACAATAATAATTATGATAAGTATAATAATAACAATGACAACAACAACAACAACGATAATAATAATAATAATAATAATAATAATAATAATAATAATAATAATAATAATAATAATAATGATAGTAATAATAACAACACATCAAATAGGAAAATAATGAATAGATGAATAAAAAAAATATTTTTAATAATCCTGAAAATCAACAAAATACTGACAAAGGATATCGAGGGAATAGTAACAGCAGAATGTACAAGACTACCGTACATTATCATTAAATAAGTTGTGTGTAAACTGAGACATAAATATGGACATAGGTATATGGACTGTGGAATAGTATTACTTTTGATAAGATTCTGAATAATGAATATAGATGAGACATTTCGGAAAATATTGATCTGATTCTCTCTCTCTCTCTCTCTCTCTCTCTCTCTCTGTTTCTATCTATCTTTCTCTCCTTCCCCCTCTCTCTCCCCACACCCCTCTCTCTCTCTCTCTATCTCTGTCTGTTTCTTTCTCTTTTACTATCTCTGTCTGTCTGTCTGCCCCCCCCCCTCTCTCTCTCTCTCTCTCTCTCTCTCTCTCTCTCTCTCTCTCTCTCTCTCTCTCTCCCCCCCCCCCCCATCTCTCTGTCCATCTATTTATCTGTGTCTGTCTGTCTGTGTCTGTCTTTCTCTCCCCCCTCTCCTCTCTCTTTCTGCTTCTCTGCTTCCGTCACAAACAATAACAAACAATTACTTTTTCACTGTTCTTCTTTTAAATAGTTGCACTAATGCCCAAAGTTTTAATTCAACTTGAAACTAGAAATATATATTTATGTTGTTTTCTTTTTTTCAAGTGCATCTCATTCTTCATTTGAGTTTTGGTGTAAAGGAAACTTTTCTTCACCTCATGCTAGGAAGATGCAGAGGATGGAGATAATGATGAAAACATAGAAGGGGGAGACAAAAGACGAAAGAGGAGGAGGAGGAGGAGGAGACGAAGGAAGGGACGAGAAAGGGAAAGGAGGAGACTAAGGAAGGGACGAGAGAGGGAAAGGAGGAGACAAAGACGAGAGAGGAGGAGGAGGAGGAGACAAAGGAAGAGACGAGAGAGGAGGCGGAGTAGACAAAGAAAAAAATGAGAGAGAATAGGAGGAGAAGACGGTGTTAAGGAGAGACAGACAAAAAATAGAGGAGGTGGCGGAGAAAGAATGGGAAGAGAAGAAGAAAAGGAAGAAGTAGAATAAGAATAAGAATAAGATGATGATGATGTGCTGATAGCTATGGCGTTACTAAATATAAGAAAAAAACAAGACAATAAATAAACAGCTACTGACATATAAACAAAGAATTCTTATAAACTTATTTAATCTTTCTATAAATATCTTTAAAAAAAACAAGGCAGGACACACCCCTTCCTGCATAAACACAAGCCAACAAATACAAGCTCTAAGCACTGAAACTCTACCGCCGTGCTACGAGTCATTAATAACATCTAATTACCTCTAATGAATTTCCCAACGGCGCCAGGCCCCTAGAGAGAAAAAGAGAGAGCGAGCGAGCGAGCGAGAGAGAGAGAGAGAGAGAGAGAGAGAGAGAGAGAGAGAGAGAGAGAGAGAGAGAGAGAGAGAGAGAGAGAGAGAGATTGTGTGAGTCATGTGTATTCAAATGCTGTTAGTGTGTCTTATAGTTTTGTTTTTTATATTTATATATTTGATCAAATTTTCATCACACACACACTCACACACACACACACACATACACACACACACACACACACACACACACACACACACACACACACACACACACACACACACACACACACACACACACACACACACACACACACACACACACACACACACACACACACACACACACACACACACATACATCAAAGCTAGAAACAGACGCAAGATCCCGAAAAGGAGTAATCCATTGATACAGTAGGTCTGAACCCTTGTCAGCGCGGATAGCAATACAGGATAAAAGAAGAAACGCGGAAATTGAGGCAGGGGGAGAAAGACCCGGAACAAGCCACGGAGAATCTCACGAGAAGCAAAGGCACTTGCAAGCAGGAGCAGGCACAAGAGGAGGCATGTAGCTCATCCAGCACCCTGACGTACCACATCCCACCATCTGGCCCTCAATACCGTTTAATTAACATCGTCCCAGACTTCGCTACCACTTCCTCAGGTTCCGTCGACGCTCCTGGAGGCCCGCTGGACGTATCCCGAGCTCCTTCCAACACGCTAGGATGAATCGTAGGGTCTGTGAGGATAAAGGTTGATATTGTTTGATTTTAGAGATGGTAGGTTACGCCGGTTTGCTAAGCGAACTTCCAGACACACGTGGAGGTCTGCTTATCAAGATTTTGCAGGTCGTGAGAGTGCGGTCTGATCAGCCAAGGGGAATCCAAGCAAGAGACAGGAAAGCGATGGGTTTAAATTCAAATTCACGTTATATAACATAAAAGTATAAACGTTTTATTACCTAATAATAGTAAGTTTCTGAACGGAATAATATAACACACACACACACACACACACACACACACACACACACACACCACAAGTACGAAGAAAAAGAAAGCCTCTTTTTAAAAGCAAGAACCACGGCGATCATTTGCAAAATAACATTTCCTATTTTCGAAACATGCATCGCGCAAGATGCAAGTTTAATACCCCCTACCCCCGACCCCCTGCGAAGTGAGTGAATAGAGGCGGAGGGGAGGAAAAAGGAAGAAAGAGGTTCAGACGATAAAGGGGAAGAAGAGATAGATGGAGTAATTGAGAAAAATCGGCTTTGCGATCAAATTTCCTCCTTATGTACGTAATTGCCCAATTATGTGCTCGACAAGACCTTTGTATTATGGCTCCGGTATATACAGTTGACCTTGTATGTGTTTTAACCTCTGTGACACTTTGGAATACGTAACCAATCACAGGCATTTTGTAAGACCTCGCTGATATGCTTTCATTACAACTAATCAACAATTGTATAGTATGTATGATTCTAATTTGCATATCGGTGTACATATCTGACTTCTTAAGTGTTAGCATGTTATATGCTTCTTCCTAACATATACTAATTCATATGTACTCTTTAGGATCACCGTGATATGCTTCTAAAATGTTTATTCGATCTGCAACTATCCACTTACTCTATTACGAAAAAGGGATTTTCTCGTACATGGAATGATGCTTTACGTCGGCTTATCAATAATCTTGTTTGCACGGTGGAATTTGAAATATTTTCTTCAATTTATACCAATATTCGTATTTGGAAGGTTGTCTCTAGCGACAAATTAAAATTTCATGATGCATGAATTCGAACTGAAATAAAAAACAGTATTCTTTAACATTTATATTCTTGTTACCTTTTACTTTTTATCTTACATTTTTATAATTATTTTTAACATATATATATACATAAATATATAAATATATATGTATATTGAAATGACATACTTATCACAAACATATATATGTATGTGCACGCGCGCACGCGCGCGTGCACACACACACACATACACACACACACACACACACACACACACACACACAAACACACACACACACACATCTATTTACGGAAGAGATAGTAATTTGGCATCATTTTTATATCACCGACCTCTTTGATTATATCAGTATATATACTGCAGCTCTTAAACAAACACGCAAACAGTTTTAATATGAAAATA
>NC_061821.1:32188149-32198149 GCF_019202785.1 Penaeus chinensis | reverse complement strand
TCTTTGTGAGTTTTATTTTTTTCGTTTTTCGATTCGAGTTTGTTTGGATGTCTTTCTTGTATTATTTTTCTATGTGTCTGTCTACCCTGTCTCCTTCCGTCTGTTTGTCTATCTGTCTGGTCCGTATGTCTGTTTGTGTTTCTGCCTCTCTTTTTGTAATTTCTCTCTCTCTCTCTCTCTCTATCTCTCTCTCTCTCTCTCTCTTTCTCTCTCTCTCTCTCTCTCAATCTCTCTCTGTATATACATATGTGTCTGTGTGTGTGTGTGTGTGTGTGTGTGTGTGTGTGTGTGTGTGTGTGTGTGTGTTTCTCCATCTCTCTCTCTTTTTCCGTTTCTTTCCACTCTCTGCACCCCCTTTCTATGCCCTCCTCTTGTCCACTCCTACGCAGAGAAAATGTTCCACCCTCCATTTTCATAAGAAGTACAATGGCTCTCTGCCCTGTAGACTTGGCCTGGGGTAGGTCAAAGTTATATGTGTCTTTGTATGTACGTGATGTTTTGTACGTAGGTTTGTGTGTTTCTTCGTCATTGTTTGCGTGCGTTTTTTTTTTTTCTTGGTCTACATTTGTATTATTTTTGTATGTCTATCTGTGTTTGCGTGCTTGTGTATACGTATTTCTGCGTATATACATTTAGCGTAGAGAATAGGAGCATACACATTCAAGCATACGAATACAATGCCCCTTAAAGCTTTTCCTAAACAGTTCTGAAAACAACAACAAACAGAAGGAAAGACAATATGAGCAGGGGTAAAAATAACAGCAAAGACAACAATTCGTAATTAGTGGAACATAAGGACAGTTTGTCGGCGAGGAGGTAGAGAGGCGGTGCTCCATCACACACGAATGATACTAATTAACAAACAATCTTCAGGGCATTGCTCTTGTCTTCGGTCATTAAATCTTTAAGCCTGGTTTTGTGTGGGAGCCAATTACCGCGTCTCTCTTCTGAAAAGCCTATGTTGTTCTTGAGTTTAGCTCCAGGTAACAAGCGGCTTACTGTGTAGCTGTGGCTTATTTTTTACTACTTGCACCGGAGTTGCTACCGCTCTCATGCTTACACGCACGCTTGTATTGTGTGTGTGTGTGTGTGTGTGTGTGTGTGTGTGTGTGTGCGTTTACCTTTGTCTATGAGTTTGTCTGTCTCTCTGTCTTTGTCTCTGTGTCTCGCTCTCTGTCTGTCCGTCTATCTGTCTGCTCTCTCTCTCTCTCTCTCTCTCTCTCTCTCTCTCTCTCTCTCTCTCTCTCTCTCTCTCTCTCTCTCTCTCTCTTCTCTCTCTCCCTCTCCCTCCCTCCCACGTTCCCATCTCACCACCACCCAGCTCTCTATCCTCCCTCCTTTCATTCCTAACTCCCTACTCCTTCCCTCATTCCCTCTTCCTCTCCCTCTTCCTCCCTCATAACCCCTCTACGAAAGACATTCCACAGCATCCGATCCCATCTACTCTAATACCCTTCTATCTCCCATCAATTAATCAGCGAGGACCAGAATGATCACCACATGAAAGTGTACGGAGAATATTAAACCTCGCGTAAAGGCTTCTCTCCTTCTCCCTCGGCAACGGAAGGACGGCTCATCACCAGTACGAACCCCGATCCCAGCTGGCTGTTCCTTTCCACCTGCGCTCTGGACGAAGACAAAGCCCGTCTAATTGTTCCCAGGCACGTGTAGGGCGCTGAATGGTTGGGCGGAAGAAAGTTGGTTAGAACGATGTTTATCGTGGTAGTTAAGATGGGGGATGGATGGTTTTATTTTGCGTCGTTCGTGGTTAGATGGCTGTCTTCGAGGATGGGTGGTTGGGAGATGGTTAGGGCGTGTTTGGTTAGATGGCAGGACGGGTTTGTAGATGTCACTCTGCTCTTGTCGATCCCCCTTCCCTGTCAACACACGCAAATATATTTATACACACGCCATACACACACATATAAATATATCTATCTATCCATCTATCTATCTATCTATCTATCTATCTATCTATCTATCTATCTATCTATCTATCTATCTATCTATCTATCTATCTATCTGTCGATCTATCTATATACATATTTATATATATGAATATGTATACATGTATATGTAAATATAAATATATATATATATATATATATATATATATATATATATATATATTAAATACAAACACACACAGACACAGACACACACACACACACACACACACACAAACACACACATACACACACATGCGCACAAACACACACACACACACACACACAGACACACACACACACACACACAAACACACACACACATACACACACACACACACATATATATATATATATATATATATATACATATACATACATAACATGCCACCTTTCCCCCTTTCTATTGCTCGTGAGCACAGCTTTTCCTCCTTCCCCCTCCTTTTTTCTCCACAACTGGGAATGGAAGCAGGTGAGGCGGTATTGCTGCGGAGATGATAACGATGTTGTACGGCAATAGTCTCTGTGGAGGAAAGGGGTAGGAAGGAAAGAAGAGAGAGAGAGAGAGAGAGAGAGAGAGAGAGAGAGAGAGAGAGAGAGAGAGAGAGAGAGAGAGAGAGGGGAGAGAGATAGAGAGAGAGGGAGAGAGAAGGAGAGAGAGAGAGAGAGAGATCGCGCTCACACCATCCTTTTATAAGCCTTTATTTTTCTTTTCTTTTTCTTATATATGTCTCTTCTTGAAAAATGAACTTCATCTAGTATGACGTTTATCTTTCTCATTCTTATCTTCTGGTGGGATAGCAATTCGGTGCCTCAAAACGGCTTAATACACTTCAACCAACAAATAAAAAAAATTACTTGTTAATCGCTTTGATCCAACAATTGGAGACCATATAGAATAGGCCTTTGTCACACAATCAGCCAGACAAACTGTCTTTCATGGCCAAAAATAGGTCTTCAGAATCTAATCAGTCACGACTAAAAGAAAAATATCAACTTGCATTTGCCTTATTTATAATATTGTCGTGGTTTCTACCCCCGGCAGCTAGTGGCGAGTGGCAGTAACAGCCGGAAAAATAGACCTTGTAGGGAATTCTTGGGGTCTATTTTTAGTGACGAGTCATACCACGTTTGCAGCTCCTCTAGGTAATGTTTTTATTTTTTTTATTTTTTTTTATTTTGGTGTTTTTTTTTTTTTCGCAGTGTCACGGCGCCTAAAATTCAAATGGTGTAACATTGTCTACGGACTTTGTGTGCCACTTTTCACTATTACCCTGAAAGACAGTGTGATGTTGTGACTGCAAGAATCAGGCTTGGGTATAGATTGTATTGGCAGGTCAGTACAGTTTGTAATGTCGAAGAAACTAAGTGTAAACTGTGTAATGAAGAATATAAGCGAACACTTGTACATTATATCTCAGAGTGCCATGTGATACAGCATTTCAGGCCACCTAGCATGAGGTACGGAGAACTATGTAACTACTTCATATCATCTGATGCCCTAGAAGATATACTTATGTTGTATCCTAAATTTGGAATGTAGTATCACATAACCGAATATAAAATGTATTAATGCTTTCCCACGCCCAAGCTATATGCCGGCGTGGCAGATGAGTGGATAAAGGACTGTGCAATTGTTCCTTTCCTTAAACTGATATAAGTACTCATAGCAATGTTATAGGCTAAAATTCAAATGTAACACTATGTAATGTTATGACCATGCATTAAATGTACCACAGCTTGCCCACGCCTGTGCAGTTAGCCAGGGTGGTAAATAAAGAACTAAACTAAAAACCCTGATTATTCAGTACACACCGTGACCTCATACGGAGAGGTCGTGTGGTGCCCGTGCTCCGGTGCCCTTGCCCCATATACACGAATATCTGGTATCATATATGAGGAAGTTATACAAGGGGTTCATGAATTCTTGGTGCTCATATAACCCGCAAGTCAGTGACATGAGATCAGTGCTGTGATAATAGTTATGTTTGTACAGAAATTTGAAATAATTTCTCTACCGAGTGCCAAGGACTGCCGGGGTAACCGTTAGAGCTGAGTGCCCCGTTGTCCCGAGCGCTATATATCACCTGTCACGAGGCGGGCGAGCAGGGCGGGCCAGGCGCGGCGGTCACGCGGTCACCCCCACGATGGGGGGACACCGCAATGTAAACACTGAGGGGGAGGATACGGTGGATAACTGTCCCTCCCCTCCCGCGGCTGAAGTTTCAGTCTGTAATTCAGTGGATAGCCCCACTGAATCCATTGCCTTGCAACGGGCGGGTGCTGAAGGTGGTGATCCTGATGCCCAGGAAGGAAGTGACGGCTTCACTTTAGTGGAGTCGAAAACTAAGAAAAAAAAGCTCAACAATGCCGGTAAGAGACCACTGGCACCAAAAAGTGAATATTTTCGCCTCGCTTTCCCTGAAAGTACCACGAAAAACGATAAACTGAAATGGCTACAGAACCTCAGCAACGACTCTCGGGCCCAGGGGGGTACCCCCCTCGACCTTGTGCGAGGAGACACTCTCTCCTCGCCGTATGTGTACGTCGCTCGCTCTCAGCGAAAATATGTTGACGACCTTATTAAAGGATCAATTGGAGGTATTATCTTCAAACTTTGTGATGAGCCCAAGAAGCAAGAGAAATATGACGAATACCTTGTGACCCACTACAACAAGGATTTTGATCTTGAACATGCGTATGCACTCGAAGGAGTTCATAAAGCCATACGAGTGCACAAAGACAAGAAACCACTCAACCATATACGAATCATATGGAAAGGAGAGCAACCCCCTCCCAGTACATACCACTTCTTTGGGAAGTACATACCCGCCAGCCACGTGAGGCCGTGGAGGGCATCCTCCGTCATCTGTTATAACTGCATGGAAAGTGGCCATGTAGCTAAATACTGCAAGGGCAAGGCGCGCTGCGCAGAATGTGGAGAACAACATACTGCCAAGGAGTGTCCTCGCAGTGCAGCAGAAGAGAGTAATGCAGAAGCACCAGCTTTTATCCCATCCTGCTTCAGGTGTGGGATGACAGGTGTGAATGCCTGGCACTGGGGGTGCAAGGGCCTCCCTGCCCTGGCCCCTCCCCCCCCACCCCCTGTGGTCCCAGCACCGACCGCGAGTGACCAGCGCGACCCTCCCAACCCAACCAGCGGACAGGGTGCCGGGGAAGCGCCTGCCCGTGCCCTGTGTGACGTCACCAACCGCAGAGATTTCCCGCGGCTGCCGGCGAGTGGGGGTGCAGAGGTCGCCGAACTACGCGAAATGTTTGCGCAACTGGCGGAGAAGGTGAACAAGATGATGTTGATCCTCACAGAGGGTGACTCGGGCGTCAAAGCTGCCTTACTCTCTGAATTAAAGACCACGCCCCCCCTCCCTCCCCGGGAGCCAGCCGAGGCAGCCGTCCCTCACCCTCAGGCAGGGATGACCGCAGGCCAGGCGGGGGAATGCCCCGCACAACCATGTGACAGAAGTGACGTCACGCCAGCTGACCAAGGCGACATAAAAGTGCTTGAACTTTTAAAAGAAATAAAAGTTCTGAAAGAACAAAACACTTGCTTAATTAATGAAATGGAAAAAAATAAAAGTGATTGTCAGTGCCGTGATACTCGTGTTACCATTAGTGCTAAACAAACGAACGAGGAGAACCGATGTCAGACCGCCAGTGCTGATAACCAGAGTGGGCGTGTCAGCGCTGACAGCCGCCACGAACAATATCAGGATCCCTGTGACATCGGGTCCAGTGACGCAACCAGCCCCCCAGGTGCACCTAGCACAGCAACCGGAGGGACTGTGCTGAGAAGTGGAACAAAGCTAAGATCAAATGTTTGAAATGGTTAAAAGTACTTTTATGTTTAAGACTACCATCTGTAATGAAATCCACAATCATAAAGCTATATGTTTATGTGAATCTATAATATGGAATATTAGAGGATATAACAGCATGAGGTACAGATTTCCTAATAGAACACTACTCACTTATGGATAAACGGACAATCAAATTTATATCATGGAATATGCGTAGTATAAAGCCTAGGCTGAATGACCTAGAGTTTTATATCCGTAAATATAATACTGATGTTATTTGCGTGCAAGAACCTTTTGCTGCTGCTGCTAAGATGAAAATAGCACCTGCAATTCAGGGATACTATTCATATGTGAATACAGCCATGACTGGATTGTTGACATATGTGAAGGTAGCACTGCCACATAAATTAGTTAAAAAATCCGAGAACACTGATGTTCAATTTCATCATTTAAAAATTCAGACTGCCACTGGCTATTTTTCACTGTATAATGTATATGCCAGATACTCCAAATTTCTGGCTAGTTCTCTCCCCAATTTTCACAACCAAAGCACGTTATGTATGGGCGACTTCAATGCAAGGCATCCACACTTTGGAGACAACCAACGTAATAGTAATGGGGAAGAATTCAAACATTTTATCAATAGTAGATCACTGACAGTATATGACACAGAAGCAGAGACTCATTTGGGAGGTGGCAGATTAGACTATGTATTTGGCAAAAATTTAGTTCATGGTAATGTCTGTACTTCACTGGTGCGAGAGTTAGTTAGGGACCACTTTGCAATACGAACAGATTATACTGTAGACACCAATTCAGCCACTAGATCACCTAGGCTCCGAATAATTATCCCACCGGGCCTGGAGCATCACTTCAAGGCACGGGTCTATGACTGGTATAACACCTATGAAGTAACATCTGTTGAGAAATTTTCTCAGGATCTAATCAAAGTTGTCACTGACTACTATGACACTTGGGTCTGTTCAAGAAAACTCTCAAAGAAAAAGAGGCCCCAGACCTCCCATGCACCGAGGTGGATCAATGACCCAATTCTGGCAAAGGAATATATACGGGTTCAGGAGCTTGCTAATTGCTATAAAGATAATAAGACGACAGATAATCTTCTGCAGTTTATGAAAGCCACCAAAGAATTCAGAGATTTAAAAACTCAGATTCGTAGTATATACTGGGAACAATTTCTGCAAAGTATCAATAGTCAAACTTCTATAGCTGACGTATGGAGAAAAATTAATAGACTGACAGGTAAAGCCCTCACAACACCGCAGTTCCACAGTCCACAGGAACAGGCTAATATGCTGCTAGAGCAGTGGGCAGGAAATTCTCAAGTACACTCACTTCCACAATGGATAAAAAATCAGCTCAACAAGTCGAAAATAGATAGAAATTTCAATATAGCAATAGCATGTGCTGCTATTGACCCCTCCGACTTTGTCGAAATAACCGAGTGGGAACTAAGCAATGCCCTTCTGAAAGGTAAGGCAACCGCCCCTGGCGAGGACGGCATTACTTACAGCGTCCTTCGTCACATTGCTCAGGTACCAGGCAACCCACTTTTACATCTGTATAGACTCAGCCTATCACAAGGAATCCTCCCAAGCTCCTGGACTAAAAGCTTAATCATTCCTATACCCAAACCCAATACTGATAAATACAGACCCATTTCCTTGACCTCCTGTCTGTGCAAAGTACTTGAGAGAATAATTCTGAACAGGCTCATGTATCGCATAAATGCTAAGTTATCCTCCAGACTGTATGGATTTCTCCCAGGGCGTAGCAGTCAGCACTGTTTTGCAGAGTACTTAACAAACTCAAACCCAGGCATGCAAACCGTATTTCTTGATCTTAAATCTGCTTTTGATATTGCAAACAGGGAAATTATCCTTGAGCAACTAGCTAGCTTTGGTATTCAGGGAAAACTGTTAACATGGATTCAAATGTATCTGTCGAATCGATCGGCTCAGGTTCTCTTCAGGGGCATTAAAAGTACTCATACAAAAGCATTTGAACTCGGCACACCTCAGGGAGGCGTACTTAGTCCCATGCTATTTAATATCCTAATGCATAGATTACTGGGCGATATACCACTTGCAGGCAATGACTCCATTATTTGCTATGCCGATGACATTTGTATTAAATCCTCATCCGAGGAGAGAATGCAAGAGATTCTAGATATACTTTCTGCAAGGGCTACTGAGTGTGGCTTGATAATTTCATCTGAAAAAACAAAGGCACTTAACCCACAGACAATCCCTCTGCCAAGGTTTCATATAGATGACGTTGAGCTAGATCTCTGCCATCAATACAAATACCTTGGGGTGATTGTTAATGATTCAGAGTTCATTAGAAACCTGAAGAAAAGGCTGTGGGAGCGACTGAAGCCACTTAAGACACTTGTCGGCAAAGACCATGGTATTAATGTCAATATTGCGAGAATCTTTTACTTGTCATACATAAGGTCGGTCATAGATTACCATGCGTTGCACCTAGTATCGTTCAAGGAATCAGAGTTGACTAGTCTAGAAAGTGTCCAAAATGAAGCCATGAGGATCATTCTTGGTGCCCCTAGAACAACAAGGATTGTGAATATGAGAACAGAACTTAATTTGCCTTCTGTTTATGAAAGAATATTATACATAAATACCACATTTAGTGTCAAATCAATTAGAGAACCCCTCCATTGTACAGAGTTCCAAAGACAACTAAAACACAGAATAGAAGAGCTAACTTTGAATAACAACACCGATTCATACTCAAATTCATGGTTACAAGTGACGTGTAAACACTTAGCTCAGCTGAACATTCCCATAACTAAGACCCTACATGGACGTTCTGTACCACCGTGGAAAATGTCGGACCTAAGTGTATATTATACGACTGCCCCCAAAAAAGACAGTGCCCCCCCTGCTATACTTAAACAGTATGCACTTGCAAGTATAAATGAGCATCTAGACACTCTTTCCAATGTATATGAATGCTACACTGACGGATCCTTGCAGTCTGGGTGCAGAGCAGGATGCGCTTTTGTTGTATATAAAAACAAAATTTTGCAGCACCAGGATTGTAGGAGGGTTCATGACTGGGCTAGCACTATGCAAACCGAGTTGGCAGGAATACTCATGGCCACCGAATTTCTATTGAAACAAGGCTCAGGGGTCATTTTCTGCGATTCACAGAGTGCTCTCCAGGCTCTGAACACTCTAGACAAAGGTGCGGGAAATATTGCAAATGACATCAGGATAAACGTGTATCGTGCAAAAGAACGAGGCCATAATATACGTTTTGTGTGGATTCCATCGCATGTTGGAATCCCTAGGCATGATCATGCTAATCGCCTAGCAAAGTCAGCATGTGACAAACAAAGTGTGGACATAGATCTTGGGATACCTCTTTCTAGGATTTTCTACATCATTAAAGCCTCCTTCAGAGAGGACTTGACTGAGTTGATTAATTCTCAGCGCCCTGAAAGCTGTAGCATAAAGCACTATGACCGGTTAAGGCAAGATTCCTTCATCTATGGTTTATATAAAACAAGAACAAGACAGTGTGATGTTGTGACTGCAAGAATCAGGCTTGGGTATAGATTGTATTGGCAGGTCAGTACAGTTTGTAATGTCGAAGAAAATAAGTGTAAACTGTGTAATGAAGAATATAAGCGAACACTTGTACATTATATCTCAGAGTGCCATTTGATACAGCCTTTCAGGCCACCTAGCATGAGGTACGGAGAACTATGTAACTACTTCATATCATCTGATGCCCTAGAAGATATACTTATGTTGTATCCTAAATTTGGAATGTAGTATCACATAACCGAATATAAAATGTATTAATGCTTTCCCACGCCCAAGCTATATGCCGGCGTGGCAGATGAGTGGATAAAGGACTGTGCAATTGTTCCTTTCCTTAAACTGATATAAGTACTCATAGCAATGTTATAGGCTAAAATTCAAATGTAACACTATGTAATGTTATGACCATGCATTAAATGTACCACAGCTTGCCCACGCCTGTGCAGTTAGCCAGGGTGGTAAATAAAGGACTAAACTAAACTAAAACCCTGATTATTTGTCTTTATTTGTATATATATACAAATAAATTTATTTGTATATATACATATATATATATATATATATATATATATATATATATATATATATCCATATATACATATATATATATATATATATATATATATTTATATATTAACTGTGATATTTA
>NC_061821.1:32168149-32183149 GCF_019202785.1 Penaeus chinensis | reverse complement strand
CACAGTAAAACAAACACTTAAAACACAAAAGACGAAATAAACATAAAACACTGTAGAACACGAAACACAAACATTAAAACGAGAACCACCTTCTCTCACGTATAATACAACTTAAAAACTTCTTATATTTCCGAGACCACCTTACCCTGAACACCACAACCACAGTCCAGCAGTTCAACTGCCCTCGACCTCGGACCGCCCTGCTTGAAGGGCCGGGGGCTTTCCATTGTCACCTCGGCCCGCGAAACTAAGTTTTGTTTCTGATAAGACTTGCATTAATAAAAACTTACAATATACATTAAAATGTTCTTATTATAATAATAAAAATATCCGTAAAGTTTATCCATAAGATGAATAAAAGTTCTAAGAAATAAATAGTAAAAATAAAAAAGAACCATCGTGTACATAGTAAAATAAACTCCTATTTGTTTCATTTTTGGTGGTCTCTTTACAAATTAATGTCCGTGTAAAACACCATGTAAAAAGTTTATTAAAACACGAAATAAACAAACAAAAATAAAGCAAACAAAACATTAAGGTGACGAGGCCGCACAGGTGAGTCGCTCTAGGTGGGCTTCCCGTTTTCTGTTGCCGCAGCTTCCTCACCGCGCCGGGCATCCTCACCCCCGGGGGATAAAACAGGGGTTTTGGGAGATCTAGGAGGCGTACGAGGCTGCGACCTCCTCCGTGGAGCGAGGGTGGACATCGTTCTTCATCTCGAAAGGGGGGAGGGGGGGTGTAGGCGAAAACATATGTAGGGGACCGTGGGGACGTACACAGGCGGTCCACTACAACACCTCCCCCTGAAAGCGCGCCAACGCCGAGTTGGCGTGCTTTGGCGTCGCGTGAAACGGCGACGGGTGCTCGCCATCAGCTCCTGAAAGGATATTTCGTGACACACATGGACAGGAGACGTCACCGTCTACCTCACTCAGGCACAACCAGGACTTTACAACTGAAAAGAGATGCACATGATTAGTGGTTTTATAAGGGAATATAAAGCAGTGATTAAGCGCATATAGGTGAGAAATTCTGGGGTTCACAACCACTGACTGACTCCCCTTTGGTAATGACCGACTCCCCTTTCGTAAAATACATGCAACTCACAACCCTGCGCCTGGTTTGCCTCGTTCTCCATTTTATTCATCCTCTCCCGATCCTTCACCATCGACTTGGGGTGGGTCATCCACATCATCCTCCATTTCGTCGTTTACATGGCCTGGGTCATCGACGTTCTCTTCTACTCCATCATCTGCCTGGCCAGCATCCTCTTCCAGTTGTTCTTGTGGTGGCTCCGGAAACTCCAAATCCGCCCTCGGCCTGTATGGTCGTAGACGATTCGCATGGCAGATCATCTCGCCCCGCAGGGTGTACGGGTTCTGCACCACATAGTTCACGGGACCGATGACCTTCAGCACTCTCACGGGACCGTTCCACCGGGGCCTCAAAGCTGCATTCGGGCCTCGCGTTCTCAGACGAACTTCTCTCACCAGGACGAGGTCATCCACGTCAAATCCTGCATGCCGTCTCACACGCCTGTCATGATCTCGCGCCTGCCTATCTCTGGAGTCTCTTGCAACCTGGACTGCAGTCTCTCGGGCGTCGTTCAGCCTCTCACGCAACGTCCTCGCGGCATCCTCGTCTGCATCTTCAAAATTTGTAAGGTTCCCTGGGAAGTAACAGTCTCTGCCTGTAAGTAGATATAGGGGCTTTTGGTTGATGCTGCGATGCAGCGCTGTGTTCAGCGCCAGTCTTACATACGACAGAAGATCGTTCCAGTCGTTGGGGTGCTGATCCACAAGTGTTGCCAACGAATCTTTTATGACACGATTGCTGCGTTCAACCATACCATTAGCCTGTGGGTGGTAAGCGGTTGTATACATCGTTTTAACCTGCAATATTCTGCACACATTTCTAAATAAGGCATTTATAAACTCTGCCCCGTTATCGGTTAATAATGCTTTCGGCGGCCCAAACAGAGTAACATATTCCTTCACGAAAGCATCTGCTACTGTCTCTGCATTCTTAGAATAAAGAGGAACCAACTGCAAATAGCGAGTGAAATGGTCGATAATTACTAGAACGTATCGATGTCCACTCGCAGAACCCAGCATGTCTATCAAATCAGCCGAGACCCTATCAAACGACTGTGTGACCTCGGGCATCGAGGCCAAAGGAGCACGACGACCGACCCCTTTCCTCCTCTGACATTCTCGACAGGAACCGACAAACCTTCTCACCTCCGCAAGCATCTGTGGGAAGTAGAAGCGATCTCTCAGCCTGCAATACGTCCTGAAGATGCCAGGATGTGCAGCTGATCTATCATTATGCACTAGCTGAAGAGCTACATCTCTTAAAGACCTGGGGATGACTAATTGTTGAAGCACCCGCTCTGGAAGGATTCTGACATGATATAGCAATCCATTTCTTAATTCGAATTCTTCAAGAGGGAGTGGAAATCTCCGTCTTGGTACCCGTATTTCCTCTAAATACTCCCGCAACTCCTGCCATAATGGATCTCTACGCTGCGCCTCTGCAACTCTTTGAGGGCTCAGCTCTTCATCAACATTAGCAACTTTACGACTTAACAAATCAGGAACATGGTGTGATGCACCTGGCTTATATTTCAACTCATAATTATAAAAGGATAATTCATGGCTCCATCTTGTCATTCTGACCGACTTAGTCATCCTCCGAAAAACATGAACAAGCGGACGATGGTCCGTGAATATCTGAAAATGACGGCCATACAAATACGGATTGTAGTGACGAACCGCCTCCACTACTGCCAAAGCTTCGAGATCTATTATCGGGTATTTCTTTTCGGCATCCCTCAACTTACGAGAATAGTAAGCAACTGCTTGTGGCATTCCCTTTTCATTTCTTTGCATCAAGCATGCACCAATAGCTATACCGGAAGCATCGCAATGCAGTTCAAAACTCTCGTTAAAGTTAGGCTTTCTCAGTACTGAGGCTGACGTTAATTTAGATTTCAACTTGTCAAATGCTTGCTGTTGCTTGGCCTCCCACCTAAATTTAGTATTCTTTCGTAAAAGCTGTGTGATTGGAGCAGCAACCGAAGCATAATGATCAATATGCCTCCTAAAGAAACCTGTGGCACCCAGAAATTGTCTAACTTGCCTTACTGTTTTCGGCGGTTTCATATCAGCTATAGCCTCTACTTTCTCGGGATCAGGCAAGATCCCTTGTGGTGTGACAAGAAACCCGAGAAATTTAAAGGTATTAACGGCAAAACGACACTTCTGCACATTAAGCCTGAAACCAGCTTGAGAGAGCAAATACAAAGTCTCCTCTAAATGATAGAGATGTTCTTCAAATGAGGATGAGTATATGACGACATCATCGAGGTAAGCTAGGGCATGCTTACCTAATACCGGACTCAAAGCAGCATTTATTGCTCTCTGAAATGTAGAGGGGGCAGTTGCTAACCCGAATGGCATCCTCTTAAATTGAAATAATCTAAAGCCATCGCTGAAGGCGGTTTTGGGCCGATCTTTCTCTTCTACCTCTATGGTCCAATATGCGGACCTGGCATCCAGGGCTGTAAACCACTTGGTGCCCGCAAGCTCATCTATTGTCTGATCAAGGCGCGGCATCGGATACGCATCTGCCGTAGTAACACGATTTAATCCTCTATAATCAACGCAAAAACGTACTCCGCCGTCTTTCTTTTTGACCAGGACGACCGGAGACAACCAGGGCGACATGGATGGCTCAATAACATCGTCTCTCAACATTTTTGCACACTCTTCACGGATTGTAGCGCGAGCGCTCTCCGGCAACCTCCATTGCCGCGTTTTTGTCGGCTGACAATCTACCGTGGGAATCGTATGACGGATCCCAGGAATTCGTCCTAAAGGGGCGTCTTCATCAAAGAGGATCGCGTATCTATCTAACACTTCAAGCAACTGAGCTCGTCTGACTGAACCGAGATGATCCAAGTCTGCCTTAGGGATAAAGGAGTCTTTACCTGATGGCATATGAAGCGTACACACGTCCATACTTGTGCATGGAAAAATCTGAAAGTCCTGATCATTATACCCGAAATCTGATATCCCATACTTAGTATCAAAATCATCCATAAACTTATTAAAGTCGGTATCTGGCTCTTGATGTTGAAGCGAACCACCAGACTCATGAGAAATGCAACTTTCTATATCCACTGAACCAAAATCATGTTCTCTGCAATTTAAATCACCTGAAGCATGACCTACTTTACTTGAAAAAACCTCATTAACAGCTTCAAGCTGGGCAATGCAACTCCCCTGTGGAAAAATGACTGGCTGACAACGATCATTCACGACCCAAATTGGCGCACTACCATCTGTCACCTGTACAATACTACGCGGAATTAGCACCTTTGCAGTCTTTCCTGCAACCTGAGCAATGGATGCTAGAAAGTCCCGCGAAACTACACCCGTAATGAACATTCCAGACCCAGGCTGACACACGATTGTTTCGGCACAATAGACCGGCGTGATACCTTCTACGGACGCACAACGCGCACCTGAACTCTGCGTACGACGCTCGGTTATCTCTGAGAGACCTAACGAGGGACAATCTGTGAACGCCATTCTGACTCGGACACCATTAAATACCATGTAACTACGGGCAGGTGAATGATATGCTACCATTCGAAAATTGAATCGCCTCAGCCAATCCATCCCGATCAAAATATCTCCCGGGAAGGATACCGTGTCACTTACAATGTTTACTTTATGTGAACATTTTACCTCATCACTCAAAACAAAAGTAAGATTTACATCCTCCGTCGTCCTAAAGGAATGGCCCGACGCGCTTCTTAGCGATCTAAAGGAAGGCTGAATCCCCTTTTTTAAGTTCAGTGTCCGTTTCATTTTTTCGCGTATCAATGTTACTTCTGAGCCCGTGTCTACAAAGCAATTACAAGTAATATCATTTACATTGATACGAATCACGGGTCTGCCGGAGTGAATCGCATCACTGACGGGCGCTACCAGGGGCATCTCGGGAGTTTGAATCTCGGATTCCCGTCTGACGTGGCTCACGAAAGGATGGGAACGGCTGCCTTCCGTGGGCCTGTGAAAAGGGACAGATTCGTGCAATGTGCCCGTTCTCATTACATTTAAAACATCTTACATCTGGCAACACTCTCCTCTCCCTGAAATCTCTGGTGTTTGTTTGCAAGCTAGGATACGGCTGACGGCGACGAGGCGGACTATCGCCACGGTAACGCACAGAATCACGTGACGTGTTTGCATTACTTTCTCGCACAGAACTATCAATAACTGTGGGCGGTCCTTCGACGGATCCACTACTCGTTCGGAGGCTCCAAAATTTCTGCGCGGCATCTGCTAACTGCGGAAGGGGACCCTCGTCATGCAACACGATTGCTTCCCGTAACCAAATTGGAAGTCCCTGCAAAAAGATTCGGCGCATAACTTCGTCTGGAGCACCCATCGCGCGGGGATAATCTCTTACCCCCTGATACACGATTGTTTCAATGACTACGAAGAAATCAGCCGGTGCCTGACCTGGCGCTAATCTGTAATTATTGAGATGCCTGAAGAAATCTGTAGAGGAACAGGTGCCCCTAAATCTAGCCCTTAATTTACCCTTGAAATCATCCCATGACGTTATCCCGTCGAAAATTGGCGAATTTACCACGAGATCTGCTGTGCCTCGGCATGAACTTTTCGCAGCGCGAATAAGCGCGGCATCATTCTGTGGGTGGGTGGCATTCTCGACGTGCCGTATCCAAGATTCTACCTCTTGGTTTCGTTTCAATGGTTGTGATGATGGGATCTCGGCTCTAAAAGGCGGCACCGACTCTCTATGTGAAATATACTCAACATGGGGACCTGCAAACTGAGCTCCCTCTGAATTTGCCTGACCTACTCTACGTGCTAAACTAGTACATTGCTCTTGTACCACAACAAATCGTTCGGCCAACTGTTGGTACCGCTGTGAAAGTTCCTCGTACATTGACAGATCCATCGATTCGCGCGTCGGAGGATCTATTACGGCCGTCGCAACACTCGTTTCGCGACTAACCCCTGGCAAATCGCTACCATTCGAAGTATCATGAGCTACCGACGGTCCAGCTCCTGACTCTGTCTCCATGTTGCGACGTGTTCTCTTCCCCATGATCACGTTAAGAAAATACAACAAGCCACCCGTTACAAAATACTTGCACTAAAACAATTATAACAGCGACCTATAAACGTGTATAATTATCCCTCTGAACTTATGAGGCAAAGGCAAACTAAAAACTGATTCCGCGAATCTTGCCTCCCCCTGAACGTGTAATACGACGTCAAAATTTACGCTCTTCAAAGTTACAAAAAGGCAACACCATAACAAAACATTACGTTACCTAAAAGTTTAACACTACCTACCTCGGTGGTAAATAAGATTAGCGTAAGCACTGTTGGTAAACAAAACCACCAAACAATCGCGTCCCACCGCTAGCCGCCAAAGATGGGGTTACGTTGTAGCGTTCATTACTTGCAACGTTCCCCAGGCTCATAAAAAGAGTGTAAAGGCGTCACTGCCACCACCCGATTGGTACGTTCGGGAACGAGTGTATGGTGTAAGAAGGGATGCAAGGTCAGAAGAAGTGTGGAAAGGAGCGACAGAAGTGTGTATGCGCGTGTGTGTGTGTGTGAAGTGTAGTTGTGGAAATGAGCCGAAGTGAGGTAGGCGTGGTTAGAATCCCGAGGAGAGGCGTGTATAGATGCTTCATCTATACTCTAGGGTTTTTGATTGTTGGTCTTGTAAACTATAAAAACTAAAATATGTTGAGGCGTTATTCAGCCTTCCTTCTCACAAAGAGTCAGGGACTTATAAAAAGTTATTATAAAATTACCGATTTATTTTCTAAAACAAGGCTAAAACGAAAACATAGCACAGTAAAACAAACACTTAAAACACAAAAGACGAAATAAACATAAAACACTGTAGAACACGAAACACAAACATTAAAACGAGAACCACCTTCTCTCACGTATAATACAACTTAAAAACTTCTTATATTTCCGAGACCACCTTACCCTGAACACCACAACCACAGTCCAGCAGTTCAACTGCCCTCGACCTCGGACCGCCCTGCTTGAAGGGCCGGGGGCTTTCCATTGTCACCTCGGCCCGCGAAACTAAGTTTTGTTTCTGATAAGACTTGCATTAATAAAAACTTACAATATACATTAAAATGTTCTTATTATAATAATAAAAATATCCGTAAAGTTTATCCATAAGATGAATAAAAGTTCTAAGAAATAAATAGTAAAAATAAAAAAGAACCATCGTGTACATAGTAAAATAAACTCCTATTTGTTTCATTTTTGGTGGTCTCTTTACAAATTAATGTCCGTGTAAAACACCATGTAAAAAGTTTATTAAAACACGAAATAAACAAACAAAAATAAAGCAAACAAAACATTAAGGTGACGAGGCCGCACAGGTGAGTCGCTCTAGGTGGGCTTCCCGTTTTCTGTTGCCGCAGCTTCCTCACCGCGCCGGGCATCCTCACCCCCGGGGGATAAAACAGGGGTTTTGGGAGATCTAGGAGGCGTACGAGGCTGCGACCTCCTCCGTGGAGCGAGGGTGGACATCGTTCTTCATCTCGAAAGGGGGGAGGGGGGGTGTAGGCGAAAACATATGTAGGGGACCGTGGGGACGTACACAGGCGGTCCACTACAACACCTCCCCCTGAAAGCGCGCCAACGCCGAGTTGGCGTGCTTTGGCGTCGCGTGAAACGGCGACGGGTGCTCGCCATCAGCTCCTGAAAGGATATTTCGTGACACACATGGACAGGAGACGTCACCGTCTACCTCACTCAGGCACAACCAGGACTTTACAACTGAAAAGAGATGCACATGATTAGTGGTTTTATAAGGGAATATAAAGCAGTGATTAAGCGCATATAGGTGAGAAATTCTGGGGTTCACAACCACTGACTGACTCCCCTTTGGTAATGACCGACTCCCCTTTCGTAAAATACATGCAACTCACAACCCTGCGCCTGGTTTGCCTCGTTCTCCATTTTATTCATCCTCTCCCGATCCTTCACCATCGACTTGGGGTGGGTCATCCACATCATCCTCCATTTCGTCGTTTACATGGCCTGGGTCATCGACGTTCTCTTCTACTCCATCATCTGCCTGGCCAGCATCCTCTTCCAGTTGTTCTTGTGGTGGCTCCGGAAACTCCAAATCCGCCCTCGGCCTGTATGGTCGTAGACGATTCGCATGGCAGATCATCTCGCCCCGCAGGGTGTACGGGTTCTGCACCACATAGTTCACGGGACCGATGACCTTCAGCACTCTCACGGGACCGTTCCACCGGGGCCTCAAAGCTGCATTCGGGCCTCGCGTTCTCAGACGAACTTCTCTCACCAGGACGAGGTCATCCACGTCAAATCCTGCATGCCGTCTCACACGCCTGTCATGATCTCGCGCCTGCCTATCTCTGGAGTCTCTTGCAACCTGGACTGCAGTCTCTCGGGCGTCGTTCAGCCTCTCACGCAACGTCCTCGCGGCATCCTCGTCTGCATCTTCAAAATTTGTAAGGTTCCCTGGGAAGTAACAGTCTCTGCCTGTAAGTAGATATAGGGGCTTTTGGTTGATGCTGCGATGCAGCGCTGTGTTCAGCGCCAGTCTTACATACGACAGAAGATCGTTCCAGTCGTTGGGGTGCTGATCCACAAGTGTTGCCAACGAATCTTTTATGACACGATTGCTGCGTTCAACCATACCATTAGCCTGTGGGTGGTAAGCGGTTGTATACATCGTTTTAACCTGCAATATTCTGCACACATTTCTAAATAAGGCATTTATAAACTCTGCCCCGTTATCGGTTAATAATGCTTTCGGCGGCCCAAACAGAGTAACATATTCCTTCACGAAAGCATCTGCTACTGTCTCTGCATTCTTAGAATAAAGAGGAACCAACTGCAAATAGCGAGTGAAATGGTCGATAATTACTAGAACGTATCGATGTCCACTCGCAGAACCCAGCATGTCTATCAAATCAGCCGAGACCCTATCAAACGACTGTGTGACCTCGGGCATCGAGGCCAAAGGAGCACGACGACCGACCCCTTTCCTCCTCTGACATTCTCGACAGGAACCGACAAACCTTCTCACCTCCGCAAGCATCTGTGGGAAGTAGAAGCGATCTCTCAGCCTGCAATACGTCCTGAAGATGCCAGGATGTGCAGCTGATCTATCATTATGCACTAGCTGAAGAGCTACATCTCTTAAAGACCTGGGGATGACTAATTGTTGAAGCACCCGCTCTGGAAGGATTCTGACATGATATAGCAATCCATTTCTTAATTCGAATTCTTCAAGAGGGAGTGGAAATCTCCGTCTTGGTACCCGTATTTCCTCTAAATACTCCCGCAACTCCTGCCATAATGGATCTCTACGCTGCGCCTCTGCAACTCTTTGAGGGCTCAGCTCTTCATCAACATTAGCAACTTTACGACTTAACAAATCAGGAACATGGTGTGATGCACCTGGCTTATATTTCAACTCATAATTATAAAAGGATAATTCATGGCTCCATCTTGTCATTCTGACCGACTTAGTCATCCTCCGAAAAACATGAACAAGCGGACGATGGTCCGTGAATATCTGAAAATGACGGCCATACAAATACGGATTGTAGTGACGAACCGCCTCCACTACTGCCAAAGCTTCGAGATCTATTATCGGGTATTTCTTTTCGGCATCCCTCAACTTACGAGAATAGTAAGCAACTGCTTGTGGCATTCCCTTTTCATTTCTTTGCATCAAGCATGCACCAATAGCTATACCGGAAGCATCGCAATGCAGTTCAAAACTCTCGTTAAAGTTAGGCTTTCTCAGTACTGAGGCTGACGTTAATTTAGATTTCAACTTGTCAAATGCTTGCTGTTGCTTGGCCTCCCACCTAAATTTAGTATTCTTTCGTAAAAGCTGTGTGATTGGAGCAGCAACCGAAGCATAATGATCAATATGCCTCCTAAAGAAACCTGTGGCACCCAGAAATTGTCTAACTTGCCTTACTGTTTTCGGCGGTTTCATATCAGCTATAGCCTCTACTTTCTCGGGATCAGGCAAGATCCCTTGTGGTGTGACAAGAAACCCGAGAAATTTAAAGGTATTAACGGCAAAACGACACTTCTGCACATTAAGCCTGAAACCAGCTTGAGAGAGCAAATACAAAGTCTCCTCTAAATGATAGAGATGTTCTTCAAATGAGGATGAGTATATGACGACATCATCGAGGTAAGCTAGGGCATGCTTACCTAATACCGGACTCAAAGCAGCATTTATTGCTCTCTGAAATGTAGAGGGGGCAGTTGCTAACCCGAATGGCATCCTCTTAAATTGAAATAATCTAAAGCCATCGCTGAAGGCGGTTTTGGGCCGATCTTTCTCTTCTACCTCTATGGTCCAATATGCGGACCTGGCATCCAGGGCTGTAAACCACTTGGTGCCCGCAAGCTCATCTATTGTCTGATCAAGGCGCGGCATCGGATACGCATCTGCCGTAGTAACACGATTTAATCCTCTATAATCAACGCAAAAACGTACTCCGCCGTCTTTCTTTTTGACCAGGACGACCGGAGACAACCAGGGCGACATGGATGGCTCAATAACATCGTCTCTCAACATTTTTGCACACTCTTCACGGATTGTAGCGCGAGCGCTCTCCGGCAACCTCCATTGCCGCGTTTTTGTCGGCTGACAATCTACCGTGGGAATCGTATGACGGATCCCAGGAATTCGTCCTAAAGGGGCGTCTTCATCAAAGAGGATCGCGTATCTATCTAACACTTCAAGCAACTGAGCTCGTCTGACTGAACCGAGATGATCCAAGTCTGCCTTAGGGATAAAGGAGTCTTTACCTGATGGCATATGAAGCGTACACACGTCCATACTTGTGCATGGAAAAATCTGAAAGTCCTGATCATTATACCCGAAATCTGATATCCCATACTTAGTATCAAAATCATCCATAAACTTATTAAAGTCGGTATCTGGCTCTTGATGTTGAAGCGAACCACCAGACTCATGAGAAATGCAACTTTCTATATCCACTGAACCAAAATCATGTTCTCTGCAATTTAAATCACCTGAAGCATGACCTACTTTACTTGAAAAAACCTCATTAACAGCTTCAAGCTGGGCAATGCAACTCCCCTGTGGAAAAATGACTGGCTGACAACGATCATTCACGACCCAAATTGGCGCACTACCATCTGTCACCTGTACAATACTACGCGGAATTAGCACCTTTGCAGTCTTTCCTGCAACCTGAGCAATGGATGCTAGAAAGTCCCGCGAAACTACACCCGTAATGAACATTCCAGACCCAGGCTGACACACGATTGTTTCGGCACAATAGACCGGCGTGATACCTTCTACGGACGCACAACGCGCACCTGAACTCTGCGTACGACGCTCGGTTATCTCTGAGAGACCTAACGAGGGACAATCTGTGAACGCCATTCTGACTCGGACACCATTAAATACCATGTAACTACGGGCAGGTGAATGATATGCTACCATTCGAAAATTGAATCGCCTCAGCCAATCCATCCCGATCAAAATATCTCCCGGAAGGATACCGTGTCACTTACAATGTTTACTTTATGTGAACATTTTACCTCATCACTCAAAACAAAAGTAAGATTTACATCCTCCGTCGTCCTAAAGGAATGGCCCGACGCGCTTCTTAGCGATCTAAAGGAAGGCTGAATCCCCTTTTTAAGTTCAGTGTCCGTTTCATTTTTTCGCGTATCAATGTTACTTCTGAGCCCGTGTCTACAAAGCAATTACAAGTAATATCATTTACATTGATACGAATCACGGGTCTGCCGGAGTGAATCGCATCACTGACGGGCGCTACCAGGGGCATCTCGGGAGTTTGAATCTCGGATTCCCGTCTGACGTGGCTCACGAAAGGATGGGAACGGCTGCCTTCCGTGGGCCTGTGAAAAGGGACAGATTCGTGCAATGTGCCCGTTCTCATTACATTTAAAACATCTTACATCTGGCAACACTCTCCTCTCCCTGAAATCTCTGGTGTTTGTTTGCAAGCTAGGATACGGCTGACGGCGACGAGGCGGACTATCGCCACGGTAACGCACAGAATCACGTGACGTGTTTGCATTACTTTCTCGCACAGAACTATCAATAACTGTGGGCGGTCCTTCGACGGATCCACTACTCGTTCGGAGGCTCCAAAATTTCTGCGCGGCATCTGCTAACTGCGGAAGGGGACCCTCGTCATGCAACACGATTGCTTCCCGTAACCAAATTGGAAGTCCCTGCAAAAAGATTCGGCGCATAACTTCGTCTGGAGCACCCATCGCGCGGGGATAATCTCTTACCCCCTGATACACGATTGTTTCAATGACTACGAAGAAATCAGCCGGTGCCTGACCTGGCGCTAATCTGTAATTATTGAGATGCCTGAAGAAATCTGTAGAGGAACAGGTGCCCCTAAATCTAGCCCTTAATTTACCCTTGAAATCATCCCATGACGTTATCCCGTCGAAAATTGGCGAATTTACCACGAGATCTGCTGTGCCTCGGCATGAACTTTTCGCAGCGCGAATAAGCGCGGCATCATTCTGTGGGTGGGTGGCATTCTCGACGTGCCGTATCCAAGATTCTACCTCTTGGTTTCGTTTCAATGGTTGTGATGATGGGATCTCGGCTCTAAAAGGCGGCACCGACTCTCTATGTGAAATATACTCAACATGGGGACCTGCAAACTGAGCTCCCTCTGAATTTGCCTGACCTACTCTACGTGCTAAACTAGTACATTGCTCTTGTACCACAACAAATCGTTCGGCCAACTGTTGGTACCGCTGTGAAAGTTCCTCGTACATTGACAGATCCATCGATTCGCGCGTCGGAGGATCTATTACGGCCGTCGCAACACTCGTTTCGCGACTAACCCCTGGCAAATCGCTACCATTCGAAGTATCATGAGCTACCGACGGTCCAGCTCCTGACTCTGTCTCCATGTTGCGACGTGTTCTCTTCCCCATGATCACGTTAAGAAAATACAACAAGCCACCCGTTACAAAATACTTGCACTAAAACAATTATAACAGCGACCTATAAACGTGTATAATTATCCCTCTGAACTTATGAGGCAAAGGCAAACTAAAAACTGATTCCGCGAATCTTGCCTCCCCCTGAACGTGTAATACGACGTCAAAATTTACGCTCTTCAAAGTTACAAAAAGGCAACACCATAACAAAACATTACGTTACCTAAAAGTTTAACACTACCTACCTCGGTGGTAAATAAGATTAGCGTAAGCACTGTTGGTAAACAAAACCACCAAACAATCGCGTCCCACCGCTAGCCGCCAAAGATGGGGTTACGTTGTAGCGTTCATTACTTGCAACGTTCCCCAGGCTCATAAAAAGAGTGTAAAGGCGTCACTGCCACCACCCGATTGGTACGTTCGGGAACGAGTGTATGGTGTAAGAAGGGATGCAAGGTCAGAAGAAGTGTGGAAAGGAGCGACAGAAGTGTGTATGCGCGTGTGTGTGTGTGTGAAGTGTAGTTGTGGAAATGAGCCGAAGTGAGGTAGGCGTGGTTAGAATCCCGAGGAGAGGCGTGTATAGATGCTTCATCTATACTCTAGGGTTTTTGATTGTTGGTCTTGTAAACTATAAAAACTAAAATATGTTGAGGCGTTATTCAGCCTTCCTTCTCACAAAGAGTCAGGGACTTATAAAAAGTTATTATAAAATTACCGATTTATTTTCTAAAACAAGGCTAAAACGAAAACATAGCACAGTAAAACAAACACTTAAAACACAAAAGACGAAATAAACATAAAACACTGTAGAACACGAAACACAAACATTAAAACGAGAACCACCTTCTCTCACGTATAATACAACTTAAAAACTTCTTATATTTCCGAGACCACCTTACCCTGAACACCACAACCACAGTCCAGCAGTTCAACTGCCCTCGACCTCGGACCGCCCTGCTTGAAGGGCCGGGGGCTTTCCATTGTCACCTCGGCCCGCGAAACTAAGTTTTGTTTCTGATAAGACTTGCATTAATAAAAACTTACAATATACATTAAAATGTTCTTATTATAATAATAAAAATATCCGTAAAGTTTATCCATAAGATGAATAAAAGTTCTAAGAAATAAATAGTAAAAATAAAAAAGAACCATCGTGTACATAGTAAAATAAACTCCTATTTGTTTCATTTTTGGTGGTCTCTTTACAAATTAATGTCCGTGTAAAACACCATGTAAAAAGTTTATTAAAACACGAAATAAACAAACAAAAATAAAGCAAACAAAACATTAAGGTGACGAGGCCGCACAGGTGAGTCGCTCTAGGTGGGCTTCCCGTTTTCTGTTGCCGCAGCTTCCTCACCGCGCCGGGCATCCTCACCCCCGGGGGATAAAACAGGGGTTTTGGGAGATCTAGGAGGCGTACGAGGCTGCGACCTCCTCCGTGGAGCGAGGGTGGACATCGTTCTTCATCTCGAAAGGGGGGAGGGGGGGGTGTAGGCGAAAACATATGTAGGGGACCGTGGGGACGTACACAGGCGGTCCACTACAATATCGCCTTGAGAAGTCAAACGCAGGTGTCATAGGGGAAGTGTAAGTGCGCGGTTGATTAGGAATGGCATCCAATCAGGCAAGGATGACACTGCCATATAATCTCTCAATAGCGAATTGAGAGAGGTCTATGCCCTGCAGTGGAATGAATGGCTCGTATAAAAAAAAAAAAAAAAAAAAAAAAAAAAAAAAAAAAAAAAAAAAAAAAAAAAAAAATATATATATATATATATATATATATATATATATATATAAAAATATACACACATATGTACACATATAGGTCTATGTATATTATTACGGCTGTTATGTCTCTAAGAGGATTCGGGAGAAGAGCAGCTAAGCTGAACTCTAATTCTCCTAATTCGGAAGCCGGAATCATAGATGATAAATG
>NC_061821.1:32153149-32158149 GCF_019202785.1 Penaeus chinensis | reverse complement strand
GGGGCCTGTCCGGGAATATTTTTTTATTATTTTGATAATTCTTCTTTTATGCACCATCAAAATCTCTTTGTGTATGATCGTTGATTTTATTGCAGGTTTGTCAGGATAGTGTTACTTTAGATTTCATTTAGACTTAAAAGTGTTTACTACTGAGATAGTATTTCCTGCTAAATGAGTAATGGAGTACTTGGAACTGATCACTCCCGTCTTGCTTGACCTGTAATACTGTAGAAAATACGCGGATTCCCCGTGTCAATATAGTAGCTAGATTAGTCAGGACTCTAATAATAATCACGCCTTGGCAGACAGCGTCAGTCCGACCAGGAATAAGGAATTCATCCGGATCTACTTAGTGGGATACTTAATGCCGTACTTTTACATTTAAAGTAAAATATCCGGATCTTCTCACAAGTTAATTAATACCGTAGCCTTATTTCTCATAGAGACGAGTTATACAATTAACGGCTCGCTTTATCTTATCACGTTAACATCACCTATTTAATAAGGGTGATCACAAACAATCACTGTAATAGTGTTTATGAATCAGATTAGGGATTCATCCGGCGACATTAATACCGTACCCTTTTTTCTTTGTTCATGAACCGCGGGATTGTTTCCACGTACTTTCTCCTAGTTAGGCTAAGCAAGTCAAAGTGCTGAGAATTTGTTCTTGTTTCCGTCTGCTTCATTCATGGTATTTGTAAGCCATTATCTAACCTGGGTGTTAGTACGTCATTAAGTCAACTGTTCGAGATTAGCCTGTCAACTAACGTAGGGATTATTAGCAAACATTCCTGCAATAATTTCAATTTCTATTCTGCTACAAGTCGATCGAACAGTAACTTCTATCCAAATAATATTCCTTTTAATATGTCTACATTTAATGCTAAAGAATTTTGTGAAAATCCTACACTTGAACAATTAGCCGAACCTATTAAGAAAGATGATTGGCGCTTCATTGCTCAATACTTCTCGGTACCTCATTCGGGTTCAGCAACTAAGAAAGTAATTAAGGAACTAATATTAGAAAATCTAATTCAAAGAGAATTACTTCCCTCTGAAGCCACTGATTCTTTAAACCCTCAAGATCCCGAACTGCTTGACGTTAGAGACACTTCCATTCTGTCTGAGCAGAAAGAGGAGTCTTGGTCCACTGCTCGACTAGAATTTGAAAAGTATGCGTTTGATTTAAAACTTAAGGTAGAAAAGCAAAGATTAGAAGAAAGAGCAAGAGACAGGGAAATAGAAATAGCTAAACTTAAATTAGAAGAAAGAAAACTAGAAGCTAAATTAAATGGCACGGGCAATAATGATTCTGTCATTAATGATACGTTCAATTTAACTAAGAATCTACCCCTTGTTCCTTCATTTCTTGAAAATGATCCTGATGGCTCATTCCGTAACTTTGAGAAAACTGCTGAACACTTTAAATGGTCCTATGCTGAGTGGACTTGGCTTCTCCAACCTAAATTAAGCGGTAAAGCTGCCATCACCTTTTCAAATCTTGATTGCATTGATGATTATGAATCCATAAAACAGTCTATTCTTGATGCTTATGCAATCACACCTGACGGCTACAGACAAAAGTTTCGAAGTCTTACTAAGTCTCCTCATGGTACCTTTGCTGAATTTTTTACTGAGAAGGCTAGATTGTTTAACAAATGGCTAGATTCAACGTCAACTAAATCTTTCTCACAATTAAAAGAACTTCTTATTTTAGAAGAAGTAAAAAGAAAGTTACCCTTCGATATCCTTAAGCATATAGAAGATAGGGGTGAAACCGATCTCCTTAAAACAGCACAAATAGCTGATTCATTTGCGCTTTTGAAAAGGTCACAGCTGGGTAAGGTAGACAAGGTTAGATTTTATGTACTGTCCTCCTCTGGTGAAAACCTTGGGAATGGTGGTGGTAAAGCTGGCAAAATTGCACCATTAAACTTTTGTTCTTATTGCAAGCGAGCAGGTCATACCATAGACAAGTGCAAAGACCCAAAGTGTAGAAAGTCTGGCATAAATGTAAGACCATTCATAAATCCAAGCATCCAAGCTTTTGAACCAAAACCAGTGGCAAGTGTGACAAATGTAAACTCTCCAGATCCATTCAGTGAATTTAAATATCGGGGAACTGTCTCTCTTGAATCAATGAGTAAATCATATCCCATACTCATCCTTAGGGACACTGGAGCTGCTCAAAGTATACTTCTAAAGTCTGCTTTACCTGGAATTGAGACAAAATATACAGGTGAAAAAGTTCTTGTTAAAGACTTGACTTCCAAAATTAGTTATAAACTAGCAAATATTTTTCTCACTTCTGATTTTGTATCAGGGGAAATAAAGCTAGCTGTGACAGAAAATAATTTTCCAATAGAGGGAATAAGTTTAATTCTTGGACATGATCTAGCAGGGAAATTAGTGTACCCTACAATTAATGTTGTTGCTAAGCCTTTAACCTATAGCCCAACTAAAGAACTGGATCAGAAACAACCTCATATTTTCCCTGTGTGTGCTGTTACTCGTTCTAAGCTATATAAGAAATCTTCCTAAGAAAAAGAAAATCCAGTTGATAATTTGATCTCACAAGAGATCACACGAAGTAAATTAATTGCAGCTCAAAACGATGACCCCTCTCTTGCTAAATGCAGACATGTTGCCTCAGACAGTCTTAAAGATCAAAAGGTCCCTGGTTTTTATTATCATGACGGACTATTAATTAGAGTATTCCGTCCACCTGAACTCCGTGCTTTTGATATATGGTCAGAAGTACATCAAGTTGTAATTCCGTTGTCAGTTCGGAAATCAGTCATGACACTTGCACATGATGGTTTAGCAGGTCATTTAGGTATTCAAAAAACATACAAGAAAATACTTCAAAATTTCTATTGGCCAGGTATGAAGAAAGATGTTACAATATTTATCAGGTCTTGCCATGTGTGTCAAGTTGGGGGAAA
The DNA here is from genome assembly GCF_019202785.1 of Penaeus chinensis. Classification (NCBI taxonomy): domain Eukaryota; kingdom Metazoa; phylum Arthropoda; class Malacostraca; order Decapoda; family Penaeidae; genus Penaeus; species Penaeus chinensis. The sequence goes on along the minus strand of NC_061821.1, from coordinate 32,155,201 downwards.
ACCCAATCAAATAATTCCAAGAGCTCCTTCACATCCTATTCGAGTAGACTCAGATCCATTTGAAAGAATTGTAATTGACTGTGTAGGACCACTGCCTAAAACAAAGAAAGGGAACCATTATCTCTTTACAATTATGGATACTGCTACAAGATATCCAGAGGTTTACCCTTTAAAGAATATTTCTGCTAATTCCATTGTAAAATGTCTACTTCATTTTTTCACTTCATTTGGAATCCCTAAAGAGATTCAATGTGACAAAGGCAGTAATTTTACAAGTGACTTGTTTCAAAAAGTCTTAGAACTGTTAGGTATCTCGCAACAAATGTCAACAGCTTATCATCCCCAATCACAAGGTTGCCTTGAAAGATTTCACCAGACCTTAAAATCTATGCTTAAAGAGTATTGCTTAGAAACAGGGAATTCCTGGGATGAGAACATTCATTTTCTTCTGTTTGCCCTGAGGGAATGTCCACAAGAATCACTTGGATATTCTCCATTTGAATTACTATATGGAAGACAGATTAGAGGTCCACTTAAAGTTCTTAAAGATCAGTGGTTTTCAGACTCTTCAGCTCCCCCTAATCAAACAGTGGCATCTTACATAGATAATCTTAGAGCTAAGTTATCAGAGGCAAGAAAATTGGCTCTCTCTAATCTTCATAACGTTCAAATCAAAATGAAGTCTTCTCATGATTTAAAATCTCAAACTCGAGTATTCTCTCCAGGAGACAAGGTTTTACTGTTCCTTCCAATTCCAGGAAACCCTCTAAAGAGCAAATTCATTGGGCCTTATGTTGTTTCTCATAAAGTTTCTGATTACAATTATGTAGTTCAAACTCCTGATAGACGTAAAGATACCCAGTTGGTACATATCAACTTAATCAAATCGTATATTGACAGGCAGCCAAAGGAGGACTTTGCAAAAGGCAAATCTATTGCATGTATGATTCCTCAGGAATCTCCCATAACTTCTATGTCTAACGAGTATATTGAGGAAACTGATTACTTAGAAATCCCAGGTCCTCATAATCCACATAACTCTGAGATAATAGCTAATCTACATAAATATTTAAATTACTTGCCTGCTTCAAAGTTAAATGATGTATATCTAATACTGAAAGATTTTCCTCAGGTAACAGCTGATAACCCAGGGTTTTGTGGCCATACTCTACATGATGTTGAACTCACTTCCGAGGTAAGACCCATTAGGCAAAGTTCATATAGACTCAGTCCAGAGAAGAAAGCTGTTATGAAGAAGGAAGTAGATTATCTACTTGATCATGGTTTAGCTGAACCAAGTAACTCTCCATGGGCTTCACCCTCACTGCTAGTGCCAAAACCTGACGGTACCAGTAGATTATGTACAGACTACCGAAAGTTAAATAAAGTAACTATACCTGACTCCTATCCTCTTCCTTTAATTGAAGAACTTGTAGACTCGATAGGACAAGCCAAATTCATAACCAAAATTGATATGCAGAAAGGTTACTATCAAATAGGATTAACAGATAATGCTAAAATCATATCTGCTTTTATAACTCCTTTTGGTTTGTATAATTATACAGTAATGCCTTTTGGGATGTGTAATGCACCAGCCACCTTTCAACGAGCAATCAATTATACCATTCAGGGTCTTGAAGGTGTTAAATCTTATTTAGATGATTTACTTGTTATCTCCGACTCATGGGATGTTCATATCCGTAGGCTACGCTCTCTGTTCTCCCGCTTAGACGAAGCTGGATTCACCATCAACTTGGCCAAATCTACTTTCTGCAGTGCCTCCGTGACCTACTTGGGACATATCGTGGGTCACGGACGAACGTTGCCCAAACAAGCAAACGTAGAAGCAATCCAGGCATACCCCACTCCAACAACTCGGAAATCTCTCATGAGGTTTTTGGGCATGGTGGGATTCTACAGACGCTTCTGCAGTAACTTCTCGTCTATAGCTACGCCTCTAACGGATATGACCAGCTCTAAGTGTGCTTTCCAGTGGACTTCCGAGTGCGCTGAAGCTTTTGATAAACTGAAGCTCTTCATTTCTTCGGAACC
>NC_061821.1:32135649-32140649 GCF_019202785.1 Penaeus chinensis | reverse complement strand
GTGTGTATATATGCATCTACGTATGTATATATGTATGTATGCATGTTTTTTTTTTTTATATGCATGTATGTATGTGTATTAAACAATAATTTTTTTTTTGCGTGTGTGTGTGTTTATGCTTTCATATATGAACGCTTGTATAATATATATATAAGAAGATGTATTCATATTCATATTCATATTATTATTATTATTATTATTATTATTATTATTATTATTATTATATAACCACACGAACACACGCGAAAAGCATCGCAATCCATGAGAAAACGATGCACTCAAATGACGCGAATTGATTAGGGAATATTACTTAACCATTGGCAGGGTGCGTAAACAACGTGTGCATTTTCAGTGTATTTTCAGCCTTCTTCAGTGTGATGAATGAACAATCAAATGTAAGTTCATTGTGTTTATTTTGCTATTAGTGTAATGAGCTGAACTACCTATAAGGACGGTGTTTGTTCTTTAATCAAATTTAGTGGCAAAAGTAAATAGTTGAGGGCTATTATCAATAGTGTTAATATTATCAATATTTTGTTCTAATTATCGATAATATTATTGCTGTTGTTGTGATAATCATTAATATAATTATTGTTTTTATGTTCATTATCATCATTATTATCATTATCATTAATTTTTTTTTTTAATCGTTATAATTGTTATCGCTATTGATAACTGTCCTCATAATAATCAATTCATCATTTTGCTATAATTATCATAAATATTTCTATTGATACTATTAATAATAATTTCTATTAATAATCATCAGTCATTACTACTATTATCATTAGATTTCCTTTTTAACTATCACTAGTATTATCCATGTCATTTTCAATTTCCATACAACAATTAACAGAACTTAACTCGTTCTCTTAAACTATATATTCTCTTTCGTAGGAAATGTAGCGAGTTTGAGAGAGCGAGAACTTTTGTCGCCTTTCGAAGTCTGGGCGAAAAGCTATTTGCATTGAATTTCAATACTTTAACTGCGTTCCGTAAAATTCCATTGCGTGGTTGTGATTGGTCAGAGGAAATCGAATGCTCATTGGCTAAAGGTTATGACGTCATTGGCCTTTCTGAAATGGGGAGTTCCGCCAAATTTGTTCGCCTTATTGTATGAGTCTGCAACTTCAGATATAAATATATTTTTTTTTCTTTTTTACCATTTTTGATACATTACTCAGGTTATTCGGATATACTTCTGATAGTGATGATAGTGTACACATCAATTCAAATGATACCTTCGATAGAATACCCTGAAAATACTTTTATTTTAGTAAACACAAATAATTGAATTTATAAGGTAATTCAGATTCAAGAATTACGGTATATATGTCATTACTTTACGAGATAGTAAAATAAATATATATATATGTGTGTGTGTGTGTGTGTGTGTGTACTAAGAATAGTGCCAGTTTATTATTCATAAATATACCGAATTTCGATTAATTTAACCTATAACATGACACAAAAAAGCAAAATCTAAACACACCAAGACATAAATCACACAGAAAGCAATGCAACAAGCAATAAGGCACTTTGGGTTAGACGCTACAATGACAGGCACTTTGCTTAACCGAGGCAGTCTAGTGAAAGTATAACGAGCGGTATGCTGATCAGAGTGTGTTGGCGATTGTGTACTGGCAAGTCTACATTTACAATGCATGAGTTGATATCCATCTAAATATTTTGTGTCGTGGAAAAGTATGAATAAAGTGGAACTCTTTTATCGTTCACCGTTTTTTTGTTCTTGTTTCTCTCTATGTTTATCTGTTTATTGATCTGTCTGTCCATCCTTCCGTCCGACCGACTGTCTGTCTGTCTATCTGATTGACTCATTGTCTGTTTGTATGTCTGTCTGTCTGTCTGTCTGTCTGACTGACTGACTGACTGACTGACTGACTGACTGACTGACTGACTGACTGACTGACTGACTGACTGGATGACTGACTAACTGACTGACTGACTGACTGACTGACTGACTGACTGACTGACTGACTGACTGACTGACTGACTGACTGACTGACTGACTGATTGACTGACTGTCTCATTCTCACTATCTCTAAACCTTTTTCTCCCAACACATTCCTTAAAAATACATAAGACAATCGTCAAACAGTTATATCAAATACGCAATCTGTATTTAATTACCTTTGATATTACTACTTTGATGAACCTGGCGACATTATATAACTAGAAGACAAGTAAAATCATCGATAAGCTCCTTTAGACATTCTGAATTGGCTATTATATATATGTTTTTGGCACGTTGTGGCGAATACCTTTTTTTTTTTTTTTTTTTACCTCATTGTGAATTATTGTACAAACAAAATACTTGTAATCTGCGCCTTTAAGAGGAGCCCCACCTGTTTGTCATGTGACAGCTTAGACCATGACCTAGCCTTGAATATAACCGGGGCTATTTCAGGCTAGGCTGTTTTATACCCGTGGTATAAGTTAGACTAGGCCAGTTTAAACCCCCGGATATACGATGGGCTTGGCTTGAATATACTCCTTCCCTTTTACAAATATATGCTATGTCACTAAAAGATAATGGCTGGTGTTAATGCCAATCATACGTTGATCTCACAACAGCATATATTCCCAGTGCATTGAATTCTAAAGGCCACCATATTAAACTCAAACTTGAAATATTCATTATGATTATAATAATAATTATAATTGTAATATTCATAACTATTGCTAATATTATCATTATTTAGAAAATGCTAATATGGACAGTAACAAGTGAACATGCAAAGAACATTTAAAACCACACAGAAATGTTATGCAAATAAAGCATGTATTTGCAAGATTCATTAAAGCAGCATGTTGCACGTCTATACTTCCATTGTTATTTTTAGACGACGAGAGAAAGACGTCATAGGGCTGACCTCCTAAATTAATAATTAAAAGTTTTAATGAAATTGTCCAGTCGTCAAAATATAAGACGTATTTGCTAGCCTAAATTAATCACGGGTGAATAATGAACATGGAGTAGCTGTGGTCTAGATGAAAACTTTTCAAAATCCGTTCAATCGTTCTGGCCTAAAAACAGCCGCTTTTTTGTTTCTTATTAAAATCAACACTATTCCTGTATATGTAAACAACTTAGGGAAATTTGAAACAATATCGTACAATTAATCTAATGTCACATATTCTCAAAACATTACTGAAACTTCTAATGAGGATTAAATGACAACTCATATCCGAAATACTAGAGACCCAGTTAGGGTTTAAAATGGATAAAGGTTCGAGGAATGATACCTTCGTCATGAGAATGCTTGCCGAGAGAGCCATCCAACAACAGCAAAACATCGATCTGGTTTTCATTGACTATCAAAAAGCATTTGATAAGGTTTCGTACTTAGAAGTGTTCAAAATCCTTGCAAATATCCAGATTGAGGTCGCAGAAGAGTCGGACAGGGACGCGAGTTTCTAGAATTGATCTGAGTACGACATCTCAAATTCCTCGGACATGCAATCCGTAATGGCACATTTGTAAACCTAAACGGTAAAACTGAAGGCAAGCAAGAACAAGGTATACTGACAAAAACATTCCTTGACAATTTCAATATGCAAACCCTTCGATGCCTCTGGGATAAAGTTCGACAATGTGAAGCATGATGCTAAGTAGTTCGTCAAACAACGCATCGGTGGTAGCACAAAAAAAAAGAAGATACAGTGGGCGGGGGCTTATTCTGGGCGGGTTTCATCTACGGAAATGTTTCGTTCCTTCCGCCAGGTAGCATACCTTTCTGTTATTCTTTTACTTGTACTCATGTGATATGTTTATTTTATTCATATATTTCATGTGTTTAACCTTTTACAGTTTAAAATTCATACTTCCTCGCCTCAAATCCATAGAGTATCCCACAGTTAAGATCGACCAATCAAAAAAGGTAATGCACGCACACATTGTCAACACCCAGTCTGAATTGATTTTTAAAAGTGACCATTCTAGCACCTTCCCTTGAGTTGTTGACCTGGCGTGCGAGGGGATAGACAGAAATCTCCCTTGTACTGTAGCCCGAACTTTTAATATGCGAAATCAACGCTCCAGGGAAAGCACGTATCCAACAGAAGCTTTGACCGGACATTTTAGGGAAGGAGAATGATTACTTTTCTGTCGAGGGGGTTTTAACCTGATATGTTTTTTGTTTGTTTTTCTATGAATATGTGCAAGGTTCATTGTTCTACATAATTATGTATCCACCTAACTATCTATCAATCAGTCTATCTACGTCGAAATTACATTGTGGATTTCATATGCTCTTTTAATGCTTTTGAATGCCTTTTATTTAGAAAAGGATTTTGACCTAGCTCCTTTGCTAACCCAAATATGCATTGGCTTATTAATATGATAATAGAAAATGAGTGAAACTTAAGGGAAAAAAGGAAGCCGTGTGTTGTTGTTTAGGGATCAGCTGATTTTAATGCAGTACTTTTATTCTACTTGAGAATCGCGTTTCATTATTGGTACTGTGATTAAATATATTCATAGTTTTACGCTTGTCTCACTATTCGCCGTGGTTATATCGCATAATGATGGTGTTCGACTCAAAAAGAGAGAAACAGAAGTAGGAAAGTGTAAAAATTAAGACAATTTCTATTCAATTTACCTAGTGCGTTTATCAGTCTTATCTAGGGATGGTTACTGTTTGTTTAATTCGTTGATAACTTAAGTGTAACATGACGCGTGACATGGCATTGGTTAGGGAAAAATTGGGCCAGTGGATATGGGAAAAAAATGCCTATAATTGAAAATACTAATGAACACACACACACACACACACACACACACACACACACACACACACACACACACACACACATACACACACACACACACTTTTACTATTAAGAAATATATTTCATATTATATTGCTAACATATACAAAATTTATGCTATATATGCCATGTACGCGCATATGTAAGAATATAGAAAATATTTTTACAATGCAACTTCATAATTGGTAGTTAAATCTTACTATTTTTTA
>NC_061821.1:32120649-32123149 GCF_019202785.1 Penaeus chinensis | reverse complement strand
ATATATATATACATATATATATATACACATACATATATATATATATATATATATATATATATATATATATATATATATACATATATACATAGATGTGGGTGTGTGTGTCTGTATGTGTGTGTGTACAGACACACACATGTGTGTGTGCCTATATATATATGTATATATATATATATATATATATATATATATATATATATATATATATACATGTATAAATATATGCATCATTATATATATATACATATATATATATATATATATATATATATATATACACACACACACACACATGTATAAATATATGCATCAATATATATATATATATATATATATATATATATATATATATACTTATTTGTGTGTATGTGTATATATATATATATATATATATATATATATATATATATATACATATTTGTGTGTGTGTGTATATACGCATATGTATAGGTATGTATGTATATATATGTATATATGTGTATATATATACATATATATACATATATATATATATATATGTATATGTATAGGCACACACATATTAACACAAACTCGGGAAAGAAAAACAAAAACATCGTTTAAAGCCAATATACATATACAAGCATTATGCCCAGTATATATAACACGTTAATAACGAACCCAAAATCCAAACTTGGCTTCCTACCAAACAAATCCTTGCACTAACCTCGCCTTCCCGTACTGCTGAATGGGTGAAGGGATCAGGTTACCTCACAGAATTCCGTGCGTTGGGGATTATTAAGAGCGCAAACTGCTTCAAAGCTTCTGGGTATCTGTTTCATGCAACTTCTAAATTGGCTTGAAGGGAGTTTAGGCCGATTCTATTGAAGTTATAAGAGATACTATTATCAGCTTACGTCCAGGAAGATAGCTGCCCTCGCTCGGCTCTTTCGTGGATGAAAGGAGTGGTTCCTGCGGGAGTGTTAGGTGTAATGATGTAGTAGTGTTAAGAGGGTTGGTTTCTTAAAAAATATTTTCGTACGAGATGAGTATATTTTATGTAGCGGCGACATATGACCATATGTTGAGGAGAAAAGGCATCTACGAAGGTGCACGTATTTGCGTTTATTTGCGTATGTCTAGTGTATTCTGTATTACGTGTGGTGCATGTGTACGTAGGCTGGGGTGTGCGTGTTTAATGAGGCATATATACTGTTTTAAATGTGAAGTAGAGGAAATCGATTCATGTGCGTATGTGTATGTGTGTGTATTTAAATATATACATATATATATATATATATATATATATATATATATATATATATATATACACATACATATATATACATACATACATATATTTATATATATATATATATATATATATATATATATACACACATATATATACATACATACATACATACATACATACATATATATATATATATATATATATATATATATATATATATAGTGTGTGTGTGTGTGTGTGCGTGTGTGTATGTGTGCGTGTGTATGTTTTCACACCTTTTCTACATTTGTCATCATAAATACGGTTCACATTTATATAAATAAATAAATAAATAAATATATAGATGTATATAGATATATAGATATATATACGTATGGATGAATATATATATAGATAGATGGATAGATAGATAGATAGATAGATAGATAGATAGATAGATAGATAGATAGATAGATAGATAGATAGATAGATAGATAGATAGATGGATAGATAGATAGATAGATAGATATATAGATAGAAAGATAGATAGATAGACATTTGTGTGTAAATATATATATATATATAAATATATGTATATATAAATAAATATATATATATATATATATATATATATATAAATATATATATATATATATATATATATATACATATATGCACACATAAATATCTATCTATCTTTCTATATATCTATCTATCTATTAACTTCTAGTAAACAGCCTGAATATTCCTCGATAGTACTAGCGCTTGATTCATTTATCACTTTGTCCTCGTAAAAGGCTTCCGGGACTGCCAGAGTAGTTTGCTTACTGGGTAAGTTCCATAAGATTATTATACATGGCAAGTCGAAATGCCCCTGAAAATTTATTTACATTGGAACAATTCCTGTCTCTGCGGCTGCAGTGTAGAACACACACCAGGTTTTCAAGGTCGTTAAGTAATCATAAATCATAAATCATTTTAAAATTTCACTCACTAATACATTATGATATGCAACAATTGATCTATATGACGGTTGTAAAGCCATAGTCACATATATCTCCAACAATTGGCATTTTCTTGAGCAAAGGGGCAGTTATGACCAACTTGAGAAATGAAGTCCACTGTGTCACTCACTCTAATATGACAGTTAGGAGTTATTGCGAACTGTCTTGGAAATGTAAAGCAAAATATATTTGACATAATTTTGTCTTGATAGGTTTAAAATATGTATTATGTACAGATATACCTGAATGTTTTACCGATTTCCTGTTCTCTCACTGATCACATATCTCAATGCACACTGCATCA
>NC_061821.1:32108149-32110649 GCF_019202785.1 Penaeus chinensis | reverse complement strand
GAGAGGGAGAGAGAGATAATATTACTATTATCATTATTATTATTTTTATCATCATTATCATCATCATCATCATCATCATCATCATCATCATTATCATTATCATTATTACTTTGATTGTCACAATTATGTCATAACTAATATCACTAACACATTATTAGTATGAATATCTTTTACATCATCTAGAAAATTGTAACAGTAAATAGGTAATGGTAATAAATAAATTTTACTACCATCGCTTTCTCGACAACAATAACAATTCTAGTAGAAAAAAAAACACAGAGAAAAGACGTTGATTGGTGAAGAAGTCACAAAAAATAATGACAAGACCAGCAAAAAACACTCTTTTCCACAAGAGTTCGGGCTCTGCGGCTGATCAATTGCCTAGAAGAAAAAGGTTTGGCATGATATCAGTGCTATGCCACATACAAGCGTAGTGTCTAATTCATCTTGGTTGGTCTATATCTATTTGGGCTTTAGGAGGTGTGAGCCGTAGGCCTAACTGTCTTGAAAAGGGGTGTGTTGTCCTAGTAAACTCTGGTGGTGAAGCTTTCGGTGAGATCATGATGGTAGGAACACACGTTTTGTTATTACGACAGCTGAGGATTCTGAGATATTATTGTTTTATTGCCCTTCGTTTTATCTGTTGGTCGATCTCCCTTTTGTTGCTCACTCTCTCTCTCTCGTTTTTTTTTACATATTAAATTTTTCTCTGCGATTCCTTTCCCTTTTCAAATTTCCCTATTCCATCCCTCTCTCTCTCTCTCTCTCTCTCTCTCTCTCTCTCTCTCTCTCTCTCTCTCTCTCTCTCTCTCTCTCTTTCTCTCTCTCCATCTGTTATGTATTCATTCTCCCGGTATATATATCTGTTTCTCGAATTCTACTTTTTTTTCTCTTTTACTTTCTCTTTGTTTTCTTACTTTTTTCTCCTCTTCGTCGGTCTCACTTTCTCCTCTTGTGACTTCATACGTCTCTATAGAGAATTTGCTCCATCAAAAATATTTTCCTTTCTCTTTTCTTATCTTTTATTTTACCATTCATTCATAAGTTAAATCCCGAAGAGTCTGCAGCAAACAGAAGGAGTTCGCAATCCTTGCTTTTGGTTCGAAGGCCAAAAAGATCGGCTCGAAAATTTCCGGAATAATTTTACTCAGCAGATTGTTAACAAGGGATGCAACCTGACCTCACTTGACCTTCCTCCTTGTTTACAAAGGCCGATTCTTTTTTCTTCTCTGCAAGCGCACTTTCGTCCGGGAAAGATTTTGCGCCAAGGAAAGATTTGACACGTGTTCCATGTTGTGGTGCCGTGATGCCTGTGTGCATACATGCCTAACCAATTATATTTGGCCACGTGGACAGACAAAGCACTGCTGCTCTCACACAGGCATCTGTATATATATTCAGACAAACAAATAAGTGTATGAACATAAACAAACATGCATACAAATATACATACGCACACACACACACACACATACATATATATATATATATATATATATATATATATATATATATATATATATATATATTCATATATATATACATTATATATATACATTATATATACATATATATATATATATATATATATATATATATATATATATATATATATATATATATATATATATATAAGTACATACTATGCACACACACATGTAAGCATTAAAATTAAAAGAAGACAATGAAAAACTGAATAAAACTAATTACAAAACAATAGAATGTATTTTATTGATTTATCTTTAAAAAAGAAGTACAAATAATGAATAATAAATTGATACCTCTATTAACGTTCTTCCTTAACGTGTGTGAAGGGATGTAGACACAGTCGTATAAGCTGAGAGGCCCCCAATTACTTTGTGTATGAACTTGTATTAACACTTGAGACGACGAAAGCAACCGGTGGAATAAGTTTCCTTGAGGCAGATGAGGGCTTTTTCGTTAAAGATATTTACTTTTTGGATGAATTTTGAATATATATATATATGTGTGTGTGTGTGTGTGTGTGTGTGTGTGTGTGTGTGTGTGTGTGTGTGTGTTTTATTACAGACATCTCTTTATAAAAATATTATTGAAATCACAATTAAAACTAAGGATTATACAATATATCAATACAGCAAATTGTTTTAGTTCTTACCACATATAAGAAAAAAAAGAAGAAAAAAACTATGCATGAGCTGATCACTTAAAGTCAAGAGAAATGAATTACTAATTGAGTGTAATGTTAATCTGCATAAATCAACAAAGGAATATATAGAATATAAATGTGTTGATGACGATAAAAAAAATATAAAAAAAACTCTGAGAAGAGTTACTCAAAATAACATCTCATTTTCCATTAAACTCAACAAAATCCTACAGTAATGTAAGACATATGGTTACCACAAGAGAAAACATCACATAGAGAAACAAATTAACCCAATCGCCACGGATGGTAGGAAAACATGCCATGTCCACCATAATATAAGTTTATTAAGTGTATTTACACATAGATGGCTCC
>NC_061821.1:32095649-32100649 GCF_019202785.1 Penaeus chinensis | reverse complement strand
TGATGATAATATGAATCATATGATAATAATGATAAGAATAAGAATACGGATAATGATACTACAACAACAATAATAATGATAATAATGATAATAATAATAATGATAATAATAATGACAATAATAATAATAATAATGGTAATAATGATGATAATAATGATAATAATATAAATGATAATAATGACATTAATAAACATTATAATGATAATAATAACAATAGTAAACATTATAATGATAATAATAACAACAATAAACATTATAATGATAATAACAACAATAATAAACATTATAATGATAATAACAACAATAATAAACATTATAATGATAATGATGATAAACTTTATAATGACAATGATAATAATGATAATAGTAATGATAAAGATTATAATGATAATGATAAAAATTATAATAACAGTAATGACAGTTATTACAATAAAGAAAATAATTATGATAACAATAATACTGATGCTAAGAATTATAAGATAATAATGATAAGAATGACAATACAAATAATGATGCTACAACTAATACTAATAATATTTAGAACACTAGTACCAATAATAATAACAATGATAATAATAATAATAATAATAATGATAATAATAATAATAATAATAATAATAATAATATTGATAATAATAATAATAACAATAATAATAATAATAATGATAATAACAATACTACTACTACTACTACTAATAATAATAATAATAACAATAATTATAATAATAATAATAATTATAATAATAATAATGATCATAGTAATAATAATAATGATAAATAATAGCTATAATAATGGTAATGATAATAATAATAATAATGATAAAAATTATAGTTATTATTAATATCATTATGATTATAATGATAATATTCATATTAAAGATTATAATGACGGTGATAATAAAGATAATAATAATAACAAAGACAATATTGATAATAATAGTGATGATAACAGTTATTATTATTATCATTATTATTATTATTATTATTATTATTATTATTATTATTATTATTATTATTATTATTATCATATTAATGATAATAATGATAACAATTATGATCATCATCCTCATCCTCATCATCATAATAATAATGAGAGAAATAACAAAATACTAACGATAGTAACAAGAATACTACTACAACCATTAGTGATAATAACAACAACAATAATGATAATAATAATAATGATAATGATAATAATAATAATAATAATAATAATAACAATAACAATAACAATAACAATAACAATAACAATGATAATGATAATAATAATGATAATGGTGATAATAATAATAATAATAATAATAATAATAATAATAATAATAATAATAATAATAATGATAATAGTAATAACAAAATTACGATAATAACAAAAATAGTAATGATACTAATACTAATACTAATGCTAATACTAATCATGATAATGATGATAATGAGAGTAATAATAATAAAACACGTTGTATAATGAATCACGACTGACATGAGTATAAAATGACAGGGAGATGACGAGGAAAGGTTTAAGATTACCGCCAGTATTAAGTAATTAAATAAAGACAAACGAAGTAACTAATGAATCAATCAGTTAATGGGTTGAAACAAAAGAATGATCAGGAAAAGTAAAATTTAGAGAAAATGAAAGAAGTAGATGAAGGGATAAACAGCAAAAAACGTAAGATAAGAAGGATAATATGAGAAAATGGGAACAGGAAGATAATCAAGAGACATGGAAGAAAATTAAGAAGAAAGAAGAAGTCAAAGTAGGAAGAAAACTCTCTTTCGGAAGAGAAGGGAAGAACAGAGGGACGGGAAGTATAAAGACGAAGAAGAAACAGAAAAAAAAAACAGAAGATCGGACAGCAAGAATAAGAAGGAGGAATTACGAAGAGTGATACGAATACAAAAAAAAAAAGGACTCCCCCCCCCCCTTTCCCCTTCCCTCTTCCCTCGGACCCCCTCCGAAGAAGTCATAAAAGGATGTCGTAAAGGTGAGAGGAAGAGGAGGAAGAGGAGGAAAAGGAAGAAGAAGGTTTAAAGAAATCCAAAAAGGTTGAGGCGATATGAATACATCAATAACACGAGAAGGAAAAGAGGAAAGAAAAACGGGAAGAAGATACCCAAGAGGAGGAAAATCGAGAAAGAACAAGAACAAGGAGGAGGAGGAGGAGAAGGAGAAGAAGGAGAAGGAGGAGCAGCAGAAAGAGGAGACAGGAGAATACCCACCCCTTCGCCCCCTCGATCGAAGCCGTAAAATCCGTCGTGGTGCATAATAGTCCGGGCGAAAGCCTTCGTGGAGGCTGCACACGGGAGGAAAACTCGCCTCGTAAAATCTCCTCGCAACATACACGTCTCCTGGCTGTCGTCAGGGCTGGAACGATGGACGGACGAGGGCTTGTTAAAGGTCAATTGATTAGTTATTTGGCCTCGAACACACGCACGCACGGACACACACGTGCGCACACATACACACAAACACACACACGCATGCACGCACGCACGCACGCTCGCAAGCACGCACGCTCGCACGCACGCACGCACGCACGTACGCACGCACGCACGCACGCACGCACGCACGCACGCACACACACACACCCACACACACACACACATATACACATACATATATATAGATATATAGATATATAGACACACACACATATATATATATATATATATATATATATATATATACACCTCTCAATTGAAAACCATGACTGGACAAACAGAGCAACGGCCTCATTCCCTGGAGGCGAAGGAGCCTCTGGTTACGGCGGCGAATAGGATTGCTTCGGAGCAGAGTGTGCTAAAAATCTTTGGTTAAAGACAGGCCGCTCCACGTTGATGAACCTTTGCACATATAATATAAGTACACTGAGAACTGAAACCGACTTACTAGGATTACTTGAGGAACTCTCATTAAATAACATGTTGTAGGACTCTGTGAAGTTAGAAGACTAGGCCAAAAACAGATGACACCAAATGATTGACACGTGCTCCATTGGAGAGGTAAACCCCAGGGTAGCAAGCAAGAATTAGGGGTAGGTTTCTTAGTTTAGAAAAGACTATTGTGAAATTCTATAGTATGAGCGAACGTGTGGCTTTAGTAACAATTAAACAAAACAATAGGTACAACTTAAAGATTGTTCACGTATATGCTCCAACCTGCAACCACAGTGATGAAGAGATAGAGAGCTTCTATGCAGATGTTCATTTAGCCAGTGAGAGAGCAAAAACTCTTTTCACAATAATATGGATTTGAATGCAAAAATAGGTAAAAAGACAGAAGGAGAAATCATAGTGGGGAATTCGGAATGGGCACTAAGAATGAGAGGTACAAATGGTAATCGATTTTGCTGACCACTCATTATCATGAAAACATTCTGCGAAAATAGAGGACATGGAAGTCGCCATCGGACATCAAAAACGAAATTGACTTCATAATCTCTAAAAGGCGCGATATAGTAAAAAATGTGGAAGTTATTAATAAAGTAAATGTTGGCAGCGACCATAGAGTGGCCAGAGGCCATATTAAATTACACCTTAGAAGGTAAAGGGACAAACTTATACGAAAACCGCAGTCAAATTTAGCTAACTTGTAGACCAGAGCGTACAGATATATATGTGTGTGTGTGTGTGTGTGTGTGTGTGTGTGTGTGTGTGTGTGTGTGTGTGTGTGTGTGTGTGTGTGTGTGTGTGTGTGTGTGTGTGTGTGTGTGTGTGTGGAACGTAGGATTACTAGGTTGGAAAGTTTCGGAATTCAAAGAAATATCCTCTTGTTTGCCCAAATGTTTATTAGTTGATTTCTGAAATCACAAAGTAACAGAATATAAGAAAACAAACAAATTAATTAGTTACACTTACATCAAAGAATAAACATATGAATACATAGAAATATCAAACATGTTCATACCTAATAATACATAACACTTAATATACAGAAATTAAACATCACAACATCAAATTATAGGGTAATTACTTCAACTCACCGAAAATAATGATTTCCGAGCCCTCCTACTGGTTCCCCAATTTCGTGAGTCTTATACTCAGTAATGACCTGCGAACCTTATGTTTGCTGCCTGGACTGTGAGAAGCCTTATGATTCTGCATATTCAACAAAATGAGTCTTATGCTCTCTGTCCCAAACATCTTCCTTCATATCTCCACGTCTTCCCTCAGGTGGTTACGAGTTTAAATAATATGTTTTGATATGATATTAATTGTGACTAAAATAACATTAAATTAATGTATAATTATTCCAGTATCATAGTCCATCTTTGTTCAGTGAATGACAGTTCCAAATACAGAGATATGTAAATAGTAAATACGTATTGGTTTTGGTTGGGTTCCATAAAATCTTTAAAAATATAATACGATAACTATTAACTTTCTTTTCACGAAAATGCTTGCGCATTATACTTTGCTGGTGTAATCTAAAACAAGTTAGTTTGCTTAAATAAGTATGCACTGTAACTCCCTTCCGTGACCTTGAACAGGTCTAGAAAATTTAGCTAGCTCTCTAAAGCTTTTGTCTTTTCGCAAATAAACCGATATGTAACTTATGTCTGGGCATTACAATATCTTTCTTACTCTCTCTCTCTCTCTCACACACACACACATACACACACACACACATACACACACACACACACACACACACACACACACACACATATATATATATATATATATATATATATATATATATATATATGAAAGGGGAAAACACTCTACCGTGTTGATACTATGGTAGAAAAAAACACAATGTAAAACTAGATTTCAATAAATCTAGTTTTACATTGTGGGTTTTTCTACCATATATATATGTATATATACGTATATATATATATATATATATATATATATATATATATATATATATATATATATATATATGACACAAAGACAAACACAGTAACGTGTACACAAATATGAAAGGAAAACCGCCACAGTAAGAAAATAAAATAAAATTTCAATTTTATTTTATTTTCTTACTGTGGCGGTTTTCC
>NC_061821.1:32083149-32085649 GCF_019202785.1 Penaeus chinensis | reverse complement strand
CACCAATAATGAGTCAGAGCCGTAAAATCTTTCATTGCTTCTACTGGACTAATAGGTGTGTCTGTTTTAACAAGCGAGCCTCGTACACACAACTTGCTTGCACTTCATCACATATTTTTGTTCTATTTAACTCGACTGTTAAACATAACTCATCTTAATTTATTTTTCTATCCATATCTATATATCTGTGTACATTTACACACACATGTACACACATAAATACACATACACCCACACTTACCTACTTACATATATACATACATACATGAACATATATTCCTATATATCTATACAAGTGTGAGTCAATATCTATCTATCTATCCGAGTCTAGCCCCTACCTCCCATCCCCCACCCGTGATCAGACCACGTATGAAACCTTCCCTTTCACATATCCTCCCCCAGTCACAACGCCCCCTGCCTCCACCCCAAACCCCTCCTCCACACCCTCCACGCCCATACCCACGACCGGCAGTCTTGCCCTCCCAAAACCCTCCCCTCTAACTGCCTGCGGCCAGCCAGCTGCCTCGCGCCCTTGCTGACTCACCGGCCTTCAACTCAGCTGAGCCACCCACGTACCCCTCGCCCGGCGCTCCTAGCAAGCAGACCACGGCCCATACAGACTCCCCCGCTTCCCCCAAGTCCACTTAGAGCCCTCCCGCCGTAAGACCCAAAACCAACACGCCAAAGAAGAACAAGGATGAAGCTTCTACAGAAATAACACCCAAACGGAGCTTTGGGAAAAAAAAAAAAAAAAAAAAAAAAAAGGAATAACCAGCAAACCTAACAACTCTACCTCAACCCCCACAGGGAGGAAACAGCTCAGCAGCAGGTGCAAGGGGCTACCGCCCTACCCACTGCCCCCCCTCCTCCAGCAGGGCCACCAGTCATCATTAACAACTATGCAGAACGAGCAAAGTCCACACAAGATGTTGATGAAGACAGTTACACCAAAGTCATATCAAGAAACCAGAGAAAAAAAAAGACAAAAAAGACCGCGAACACCCAACACCAAAGCCGTTAAAGGGAGCAGATCGTCCAGACACAGTCTACCTTTACATCACCAATTGTCACCCAGACGCAAACGACGAGGACATGGAACAACACTTATCAGATAAGTTTCAAAACTTTCAAGTGCAGAAGCCCATAAGACATTGATGACACCTTACTACACCAGCTTCACGGTGTCAGTAAGGGGAAAGGATATAAAGCCCGAGCTATTTATTGATGATTTTCCCAACAATGTTAAAGTGTTCTTAAACAAAAACAAGTACAAGCGCGATCAGACTGTTTAACAAGGCAACGCCGTCAGCGTTACCAGTAACAAGCTCGCATGTCATAAAAATAAAGCATATAAAAATGATCAGTCTCTCCTCGGACATTTTGAAGAAATTAAAATGCTAGTGGAAGAGAGAATGATAGACATATTATACATTAGTGAAACATGGCTCCACCAGGAAATGGTTAGTAATTACATCAATATTCCAAATTTTAAAGTTTATAGATGTGATGCAGGGCGAGGAGGAGGAGTATGTATATATATATATATATATATATATATATATATATATATATATATATATATATATTTATTTATTTATTTATATATATATGGGATACCCTGAAGTCAAACAGGATATCTACTACAGCAATCAACAAAACTGCCGCAGAAGATGTCTGGGTTACCGTACAAAGCAACATGCTTTCTTCCTTTATTATTAGCGCTGTCTATAGGCACCCCCATGCTACCTCGGAATCTTTTGGATACATTGAAAAGGTTTTTAGAGAAATGTCTTTAAAACAGAAACCACTTGTCAACTTAGGTAACCTAAATGATGATTTAACTAAATCTTAGGCTAAGTTAGCTCAGATGATTAAGAAAAATAAATTACAACAAATAACAGATAAACTTACACGAATTACAGAACACACCTCTTCTCTTTTCTATTTAATAATAACCAACAAATCAGACCTCATTCTCCACTTAAAAACTTTTCGCGATTTCAGACATTACGACCCTCAAACTTTCTGCGAGCTTATCCAAAGAAATTACTCTATCAGATATTTCACTGATAGATAATGTAAACAACCAAGTCACTATCCTCACGGAAGTTATTAAAAGCAGCATTGATGCGCTGGCTCCTTACGTAACACGAGCCGTCAGACGTCCCCTTTCTCCATGGATAAATGACGACATCAATAGAGCCATTAGCGATAGAAATAATGCCAACCAAACTCTTAAAAGTAATAAAAATGAGGCCGCCTTAAAGGAAGATTATAAAGCAAAAAAGAAATATGTAAAATGTCTAATTCAATGTGCAAAAATAAATTATTTCAGAAATAAATTCACAGAATATAAGGCAAAACATGGAAAATTGTTAAAAAAAACTAGTGCCTCACAACAAACACTTCTCTAGTAATTGCACAAGTTCCATAAAAAGAACAGATAATTTTAATGACTTTTATTCAAAAATTGGAAAACTAACTTATGGGCAAACAATTG
>NC_061821.1:32035649-32038149 GCF_019202785.1 Penaeus chinensis | reverse complement strand
CCCCTCTTTCACATAGTTGAGCCCAGATGCTCAATAGTTTACGCTGGTCATGTTTTATGCAAAGACTGTAGGAAGAGCGTGTGCGTGTCCGAAATGCCTTAAAGTGAAGGAAAGAAAGAACTTGTGTGCCAGCCTCACCGAAAGAACAATCCATTCTGTCCAGCTATGTACTAGTATTCAGGCATGAAGAAATGCTGAATAGAAATACAGGAAAAAGTAAATGAATGACGGATTATATATATATATGTGTGTGTGTGTGTGTGTGTGTGTGTGTGTGTGTGTGTGTGTGAATGTGTCCAGGTGTTTGTGTGTGCATGCAAGTGTGTATATGAATGCAATACCGTTATTTATATAGATAAAATTATATATATATATATATATATATATATATATATATATATATATATACATATATATACACATATATATGTGTATATATACAGACATATATATATATATATATATATATATATATATATATATATATATATATATATATATCTATATATATATATATATATATATATATATATATATATATATATATATATATATATATATATATATATATATACATATGTATGTGTGTGTAAATAAATAAATAAATAAATATATATATATATATATATATATATATATATATATATATATATATATATATATATATATATATAAGGTTGGAACAGCTACACTTAATCGGTCGCACCAATCAGGAGTCATTCCGTTGACATCGAGTAATATTACTGGAACAATAAAATATCTAAAAAACCTTGTCTTCTTTTCAAAATCCACAAACTTTCTAAAATATAGAGGTAAGCACCGAGGAGAGATGTGTATTTCTTTGAAATAATTTCTCAGTATGCTATAATCATATTGATGAGAATGTTCACGTTTTGGAGAAACCATGGGTTTCCCTAAATGTTTTCCTGTTGTGTGTGAAATCCCTTTTTTCTGGAAGTTTGTTCAATGTAAGCAGCATTGCAGTGATATATATGTATATATATATATATATATATATATATATATATATATATATATATATATATATATGTATGTATATATATATACATATATATATGTATATATATATATATATGTATACATATATATACACATATATGTATATATATATATATATATATATATATATATATATATATATATATATATATATATATATATATATAAATATATAAATATATATATCTTTTTTTGGAAGACAGATGCACATTACAAGCTGGTAATTTTCTCTGTAACCTTGCAAGACAGAGCATTATCTCGCCCCTCAACCCGATTCACCCAACGGCCATCACTCGATAACCCAGACGTCGGAAGTCTTGGAAAGGCTTCCACAAGCACAGAAATGATTTGCTCCTCCAATTTATACCTCCTTCCCCTTGCAGGCTCTGTTAGCTGTGCAAATCAAAAGTGGGAGGGAGAGTATTGGCACATGCAGGTAATCTGTAGAAGTCACCCTGTAGGTCTCCTTAAACTACTTTCAAGATAAAGATTTAACTATCGATAATCTGATTTACTACCCATGAAAATATGTTGTGTTTATCTGCAACTTACTTACACGTTACAGAATTGAGTATATTCTTGTCCCATTCCGGAAATACAGCAACGTTCTCAATGTCAATGGTATACAAATTAAAAGATTTAAATTGTCTCCCAGGTGTTCACTAGGTTTTGAAAATTACCTGTGCCCTAGCAGGGGAGGGAAACAGGTACTTCACCTTGCCCAAGTAATAACTAAATTCGGGGCCATGAATAAATATTGACTGAAAATGTGATTATCAGGCAAAATGCCCCTACTTAAGTGAATTTCTAAAACAAAAATATGGATCAAGTAAACATCATAGATATGTATGATATCTCTACATAAGTTATATCTTTAATGGCAAGTTGTTCTGGTCCTCATTTTACAACGATAGTATTTATGGCTTGGTCGATGAATAATAGAATTAAAAACAACACAAAACAATGGGAAACCCTCTTTTCTTAGAGTGTTAGTAACAAGTCAGTTTCTTAGGTGAGCATTAACAAATTTTAGAATATTTTTCATGTTCTGTTGATAAGTTTGTGTGTATATACGTTTTTCGCATGTTGCAATTGAAAATGTATGTTGCAGTATTATCTGTCTATACCGATATCCACGAGAGGAAGTTTACCGTTCATCTCCAATTCACAAATAAATGTTATATTCATATGTTTACTGTTTATATACTGCAGGAATTTCTGACCAGTAATATCACATCTAAAATCATCTGACATATCTTCCTATGAAAACAAGACGGAACGAAGAGGTTATATCTTTTGTAACAAAAGTCTCTTGAATTCTACCTTAATTAAACTATTTACGTGGATGTTGTCAGAAAGTCAGTGAGGCCAGACATTGTTCCAACAAGAGATTTGTGAAGAGTTTGGAAACATGACAATTTGGCCTTATATAACTATGAGAATTGAGTATATCAAATACTGTTTATACTGTTTATATATA
>NC_061821.1:32020649-32030649 GCF_019202785.1 Penaeus chinensis | reverse complement strand
TCTCCTTCATTTTCTAACTTCCCTCACTTTCATTCTTTTGCCCTCCTTGCATTGCTTTAACTTTAATTTGAATTCCTCTAAATCCGTCTAAGTATCCCTTCACCTGACCTTAAACACCACCCCACGCTAATACTAATAGAAATGAAGCAAGAGGTATAGGAGAGAAATGAAAAAATAGCTCAAGTCAGGTAGAGGTCGCCAGTCTTCATTCAGAATAGATCCCAGCTTTCACCTGTACCACCCGATTATGTAATCTCCCAGGAGAATTAGCTTCTATTCTTAAATAAGGATCTACAGAATTGTCATCCAAAAGTTTTCCATCAACTGATTTTGATGGAGAAGCTGCTTCAAGATTTATCTTTTTTTCTACTCTTTCTTCCTTAGGGTCATCGTAAGAACGGATTTTATATACACTGGCTTCCCAGCGATTTTAATGCCACTGATTCTGCATTTTACACCTTCCCTGTTTAACGTTATTCCTTAACAATACTTCCTGGCCCACTACCCAGCTAGTCTATTTCCATCTCTCATCCTTGTGTTTCCTATTTATCCGCTTCTGTTTATTTTCCGCCTCTTTCGCTAACTCCCAAATTGTCATTTGCATTTCTCTCAGTTCGGTTACCTATTCATCGGGAGTTTCCCCCTGGTCATTGATTATAATTGGGTCTCGTGGCAATTTTGCTTCCCTTCCAAACAAGAGGTGAAAGAGAGTAGCCTGTCGTTGCATGTGGCGTAGAATTGTATTGAGCAACTAGCTCGGACACATGTTCCGGCCATTTTTTTTTTTTTCGCTTATTCATCTAAGGTTACATGCAGCCTGTCGTTGCATGTGGCGTAGAATTGTATTGAGCAACTAGCTCGGACACATATTCCGGCCATTTTTTTTTTTTTTCACTTTCTCATCTAAGGTTAATAAAAGTCCGGTTAAATCTTTCGCAACATCCATTTCCTTGTGGGTGATATGCACTTGTTCTTACTTTGTCTACCCCATAACAGTTGCACAACTGTTTGATATGAGAGCTAAGAATATTTCTGCCTTGATCTGAAAACAATCTGTCAGATGCTCCAAACTTTTCAAAAATATGTTCCTTTATTATTTTTCCTACGGTAGCTGCCTTTTGATCTTTAGTAGGAAATGCAAACGAATATCTTGTTAACACGTCCGTTACTATAGGAACATGAGCATTTTCAATCCCCATCCTTTGGTCTAAAACCGTGAAATCTATTGCTAGCATCTCCCACGGTCGGCTCGCTTCTATTTCCCCCCTGATCACCTTAGGCTTCGGGGTTTCATCTTTCGCTATATTACATCTCTCGAATTGGCCCACATGATTTTCTATGGTTGTCCACATCCCTGGCCAATATCTACGAGATTTTATCAAATAGAACGTTCTGTTTCTCCCCTGATGTCCGTAACAATAAGTTTTGCAATTTGGGTAGTAATACAGGCCTCATTCTCCATAGGTTCTGTGCCACACTATGTCATCTTGAATTATCAGTTTCTCCCTATCCCTGTACAGCTTCCGAAAATTTGCAACCTTTAACCAGTCCTCTTTTCCAGTCAGTCATTTCTTCTTTCAGAAATGATTTTATGGCCCTAAAAGATTTATCCTCATTCTGTGCAAACATCAGCTCTTCCCTTGTCCACAGTTTTCCTTCATTTTCCTTGGTTACTGCCATGGCCGTGTACTCTTCCTCTATATCATCTTCCATATTCTCTTGTAATCTACTCAATTCATCCGCGATGGTGCTATTCGACCCTGGTTTGTACTTTACTTCGAAATTAAACTGCTGCAAATCATTTAACCATTTACTTTCCACTGGTCCTAATTTTGAAGTTTCTAAGTAGCTTAACGGGCTATTATCTGTGTAAACCAAGAATTCCCTCCCTGCTAAATAATCTTTAAATTTATCACAGATTGCCCATTTTAGCGCCAGTAATTCCAACTTCCGAGAACTGTAGTTTACCATGTTCTTTTCCGATCTCCTTTAACCTTTGCTCGCATGACATATAGGATGCAATTTCCCGTTGTGCTTTTGGGACAATACTCCCCCTAACGCTATGAAACTTGCATCGGTCTCCAAAACAAAACTCTTGTTGAAATCCGGGCATCTTAACACAGGTGCAGTTGTTAACATGGTTTTTAATTCGTCAAAAGCCTCTTCGCATTTACTATCCCATTCATTGACGATAGATCGGCGCGAGTCCCCCGACATTAGACAATGCAACGGTGCAGCTTATAAAATTGAACACAATCCGATGAATGCCCTGACGTCTCTCACGGTTTTTGGTTTCGGCCATGACTGTATTGCAGCTACTTTATTCGGATCTGTACTTGTTCCCTTTTCTGATATTTGATACCTCAAATAAGTTACTTCATTTGCAAACAATACACATTTATTAGGTTTGAATTTAAGTCCGTATTTTCTCATCCTAACAAACAAATCCTGTAAACGGACTATAGGATCTTCAACCGTCATGCTGAAAACGATAACGTCCTTAAGATAAATAAGCCGTGTAGCAAAGATTTTATCCCCCAATATCCTGTCCATGTACCGCTGAAATGTACAAGGGCTGTTTGACAACCCCAATGGCAAGCGCTTGTATTCATAATGACCGAAGTGCGTACTAAAAGCCGTTTTCTGTTGATCCCTTGGATGCACTTCTATCTGATGGTACCCCGCAGCTAAATCAAATGTGGAATAATATTTCTGACCTGCTAATGCCTCCAATGTTTCATTAAACCCTGGGGGGGGGGGGGGGGGGGTGCAACTCTGATAGTAAATTTATTCAATTGGCGGTAATCAATGCACAGTCTTAGTGATTAGTCTTTCTTTCTTACAACAACTACTGCTGCCGAATAGGGACTTACACTGGGTGCAATCACGCCTTGCTCACACAATTCCTCAATGTGTCTCTTTACCTCTGATTTGGTGGTATACTCTAGTAAGGTACCCTAATGGGTTGTTCTGTCGTGAGAGGTATGACATGCTGAACTCCCGTGGCAGTACCTATTGGGTCGCTCTCATTTGCAAAGGCATCACGGTATTCATACAATAGTCTCTCTACAGACGATTTTTGATTTCTATCTAAATTTTCCTGGCATATTTTAATTCCCTGTAAATCTGCTACATTACTTTCTACTTCGCATCCTCTGACCTCTTTTACTGTTATTTCTTATGCTTTTACTACTTTTGCCACCCGCCAATTTCTTCTTAATTTGCACATTTTCTCCGACAAATTAGCTTTGAGTGCATAACCCTTCCCATTCTTCACGCAGATTGTAATAGGCAGTGACACTACCCTTTCTGGCACCCAACCTTCATCTTCCCACATTAACGGTTCAATTAATACTTCTTGATTCCTTATTTGCCTTAACTGCGGAATCCACACAGGCACCAATCTCACGCTACCTGCTGGAATTATGGGGATTTGGCTTTTCCCCGTTGATGAATATCCCCAATCACATTTCCGACTTAATTTACTCACTTCTCTTACTTCCTTTATGTTCTCCTGCCTATCATTATTATTTACACTGGTTTTACTTAACTCGTACATAACAGGCCACACTTCTGCCACTTCCGACAAGACACTCATTCCCAACAAACAGCTGTTTGTGTCTCCCGCAAAATCACACACCTGTAGCATGACATTCTCTTCTTTAATGCCCCCCCCCCCCCCCCACACACGCATTTACTCTTGCTACTAAACAGTAATTCCGTTCATACCCACCCTTCAATTCGTGAGGCCCCCCGGGGTGGTGGGATTTTCTCCCATCGGGCCTCGCTAGTTTTCCGCCGTTATCCCAATTTCGTTCGTTTCTACCCTCTGTTGACTGTTGACATACTGTTGGCTTCTATCATACTGATATCTCCTATTATCATACCCACTTCTATTTCTCCCACTTCGCCACCATGCTACAACATGAACATTTCTTTCACATATATAACATCTCCTTTCTTTTTGCCTCTCTTTCACTTGCTATTTTCACATCTTTACTTTCCCTCTGCGTGAAATCCTTGCATTCACATTCCCTCGTCGCTATCCACTCAATCCATTAGTCTAGCGAGTCATTTGGTCACTGCTCCATTCTGTCCTTCAGTTTCAACCCTAATGCATGTACTCTCATATTTCTCGCTAAACACTCGCCAATCATCTTACCATTCATACCATTCTCACTATGCCTAAGCTCCTCGTTTAGTTCAAGCAGCGCATCCAAAAATTCCCAAACTGTTTCGTTGCCCTGTTGCTTCCTATTAGCCATCCTCTCGTACAATTCCCAACTTCCCCCCATATCCTTTGCCCTTTGTTGTCGGGGGGGGGGGGGGGGGGGGGAGGCGGAGACTGAGACCCAATGATGGTGAACTCCTCAACCTTGGGACCAATTTTGCATGGTCTTTTTTCCACTCATACTTTTCGTTTCAGTCCCTTCACCAATCCCTTCTACTATCCACTTCCTAAGGTGTGAGAGCCGTGCTGAAAGGATGAAAGGCTGACTTTGTACCAGTCCTGAATGGCCTGAGGGAGCCATGGGCACGGTATTCCCCTGCCTTACCTGGCCCTTATCCCTCAAGGGGACCCTGAGGGGTGGACTTTTTTTTTCTCCCCAGCATACTCCAGGCTTACCATGGCCAATAATGAAGACGTAATTCCACTTTTAGGGGCAATGAGGCTTGCCCCTTCATCAAATAGCCCCAATCCCCATTCCCTGACCCCATGCTCTCCTTTCACTACGGCTCCGAACACTGCAACAACTACCCCTTCAATGCCAACTAGTACAGTATCCACCCTAATCAACATCCAACCCCCAAGAGACATTTCTACTCTCCCAACATGCTCAACTTCAACACCTCTACTCCCACGACCTTCTTCATCAACCACCCCATCTCCCCTTACTACTACCTTACCTTATTGCCCACCTCCCCATAACACTACCCCCTTCAACACTACTCCCTCCTCTACACGCCCCCGCCCTTCTACTACCCCCACCTCTACAAGAATCTTAAATACTCTGTTTGGGACCGATTTTTCGTGATCCCTACTCTAACAACACCCTTCTCTTCCTACATTCTCTCCCAAAACAAGTAGGCAAAGTCTCTTTCTGCAGCCGACCCGACCACTCCCGTCTCGTTATAGTAACATCTGAAAACCATTAGCAAATCTAACTGATCTATATGGCAATCCCATCCCTACAGAAAGGCATCCAACCCTCAATACTTGCACCAAAACTGTTTCTATCTCCCTAACAGATTGCCCAATCTATGACAAAGATTGGTGAGATTGTGAAGACTTACTCGCCTGTCTCACAGACTATGATGCGACATCAGTACAATGCTACTCCATTCCTCCCAGAGGAAATCGCAAGAAATCCACTAACATTGCCATAACTACTTTCCGTAGACCTTCCTTTTAATGTTTACATAGGTGGGGAATCCCGTCCGACCATACCAACCTCCTCCTCCTCGTCAGTGCTAAAATTGTTGGCATTTAAGACACCCAGCCAAACACTGCCATTCCACAGCCAGATGCCCGCTATGTGCCCAACCTGGCCATACTCGATCAAACTGCTCTGCACAATCACGCAAATGTGCCAACTGTGGAGGCCCCCATAATGTATTTTATAGAGGCTGCCCTACCTACAAATTTGAGTCTGAGGTAGCAACTCTCAGATTCAGACTTGGACTCACTCTATGTGAAGCCAGACAGGAGGCACGTCGACGAGGTTTTTCCTCTTACCCCCTACCACAGTAATGTCTTCTACCTCCTACCTTCCCCAGTCAAAGTCTTTTGCCATCCTAAATCCAGACACTCCAATCTCTAATACAGCCTTCTCCTCTCCCTCTCCACACTACCCGCAGCAGACAGAATAAACGTTCCACCCCCTCTTCCCCTACCCCACAATTACCTCCACCTTCCTTTGCCCCTATTCTTCAGAGAGCAGACTTCTCTTCCCCCCCTCACAAGAAAACCTTTATCTCACAAAACTCCTCAACCAACTCCATTACAGAAACTCTTGAAGATATTCAAAACTACATAATCGATTCCCAAACTGACATTCATCCACCTTCAAATTCTACAACTCCTGCTCCCTCCACAATCAAAGTGACTGCCAATATCCATCCTCCTCCTACTCATATTCCCCCTACATCCAATCCTCCTACCCCATCCCAACTCAACCAATTCCCCCCCGACTCCAGCCCCACCTACATTAACCCTCCCACCATCCCTTTTTTCCCTTCCACTCCTTCCTGGATACACACGTGAATCCCTTTTATCACAAGTACCCTCTTCCCCAGACCCTCACAGATTATTACCCACACTTTAAGACCTTCTTGTATAATCGATAGCAATCTTTTTGGTCAAGTCTCCACATTAATAAATTACATATTGTAAAACTATCAATCTCCTGGTCAGCTCCATTCCATTGGAACAGACGTTGGGAAACGGCTCTCGTCCGCTTACGCATTGGCCTAACACACTCCTATCTGATGTCACAATCCGATCCAGCCCTATGCTCCTTATGTAATGTTCCTCTTTCAGTCCTACACATTCTATTGTCATGCCCACGTTTTGAAGCAGCCCGTACCTCTACTTTCCCCCACCTGTCCTCCCTACATAGACATCCCAACCTATCAGACATCCTTACAGAATCTCACACTTTCTGCTTTGACAACCTGTTTTCCTTTCTCAAACGCATATATATCCTTCACTTAATCTAACCCCTTTACATTACATCACCCGACCCTAACCTATTCACTCACCAATTCCTTAACCCAGTTTTATCAACAAATCACTAACCCAACCACCCTTCACTAACATTAACTACATGACCTTAGATGTCTAGAACATTTATTTTGCTTTTAACCATTAACCATTAACCATTTCAACTTGACACTTACTACCCACACACTCTCACTAGTTCCCTACTTATATAATCTACACTTTACCATTCTAACTTATAATTGTGTAGTCTTCAGCTGCTGCTCCTTCGACGTGATTTAACACAAATCGTAGCCTGTCCTCCTCACTGCCCGGCATCTGTGTTACTGCTCTTTCCACTTTCCTAACCCATTTCCTTACATCTCCTTTCCCCGAGAAACTTTCCATCTTAGGATCATTTACGAGAGTACACCTTGAATTCAGCTGACTTCTTTGTAAATTAGCAAGGTCTTTTAACGCCCCCAGTATCCTGTTCCACTGACGCGATTCCTCACACCCTTAGCTGTCTTCACACAGTTTCCATCCCGTTTAATTCGCACAAACAACTGAAAAGGAGATTAGTGATCAATAATGCCACAATTAACCCTAGAAGTCCTGACATATGTTCTGGCATTTCCATCTCGTTAAATGAACAAGTAAAGCAGTGAAAAGGGAACGCCCTGCTACCAAATGTGAAGGCGGCTAATTTCGGCTTAATAATTGATTAACGACTGGTCTGGCCCTTTAGCAGTCCTTGCACCTTCTCCGTGGTTCACCTTTTACTTATAGCTCATTTGTTCACTTGCGGGAGAGAATGGAAACACCAGAACATTTTAAATGATGTATTAAAATAATATATACCCCTATAGTAACCTATTCTAAATAGTGTGACCAACACAGCACTCACAACATATGAATGATGTTATAGTAAACGGCGGCGTACAGATAGCTGCAGACACATCCGGCGAGCGGCAGCGGCCAGCAGGCAAGGCGGCGGCCAGCAGGATAGGCGGCGGCCAGCAGGATAGGCGGCGGGTAGCAGGCAAGGCAGCGGCCAGCAGGACAGGCGGCGGGTAGCAGGCAAGGCGGCGGGCAGCAGGATAGGCGGCGGCCAGCAGGCAAGGCGGCGGGTAGCAGGATAGGCGGCGGCCAGCAGGCAAGGCGACGGCCAACAGGCAAGGCGGCGGCCAGCAGGATAGGCGGCGGGTAGCAGGATAGGCGGCAGCCAGCAGGATAGGCGGCAGCCAGCAGGAAAGGCGGCGGCCAGCAGGAAAGGCGTGCGGCCAGCAGGAAAGGCAGCGTGTCTCTGCGTCCGAACTTGGTCCCGAGGCTCGGTTGTCTCTCAACACAATACCCCCTCGGGTGGGCACACAAGTCACGGCTCATCTGTCCGGGGCTAGAATCCGGGTGTGTTTTTTTCAGGGACCCCCCCCCCCCCCCCCCTCGTTAACTGCGACTATTATTGTTTATTTAATTGTTTTTCCATCTTTTTGTTTCATAGTCTTATTTCCACCATCTTATTATTATATCGCCTATTTTTCTATATTATTCTTGTGTTGGTCAGTATGAATTAGTACATTAAAATGTTAAAATGGTCACGGATCCCTATCACTAATACCTGTTATCTGATCATTCAAAGTATTTAGATATTAACTTAATAATGAATAATATATAATGAATGATAAATAATGAGTATATAGTGTGGCATTCTTTGTAAGATTTTACAAAAATGAACCTCCTTTGCTTTAGATTTCAATCATCCGGGACTCACGCACACTCCGAGTCATTCACTCATCCATACGGGCGTTTTTCCTTTGCGCTCTACTCTTCACATCTACTCCCTTACATATATCTATATCTATCTATCTATATATATATATATATATATATATATATATATATATATATATATATTATATATATACATATATGTATAGATACATATATACATATATATATATATATATATATATATATATACATATATATATATATATATATATATATATATATATATAACACATACATATATATGTATATATATATATATATACAACACATATATGTTTTTATATATATATATATATATATATATATATATATATAACATATATATATATATATATATATATATATATATATATATATACATATATATACATATATATATATATATATATATATATATATATATATATATATATATGCTATATATATTTATATATATATATATATGATATATATATATATATATATATATACCGGTATATATATATATATATATATATATATATATATATATATATATATATATATATATATATATATGCTATATATATATATATATATATATATATATATATGCTATATATATATATATATATATATATATATATATATATATATGCTATATATGCTATATATATATATATATATATATATATATATATATATATATATATATATTGGGCAGTTATCCAGCACGAATATGGCTGTTTATGTGAAGAGCCAAGTCATAGCAGCGTACTAAAGGGAGGAATATTTCTTCTAACAATTCAAAATATTTGTCTAACTTTAGTCTCCTCTCTATTTCGACGAGTTCACCAGCACGATTCATGAAGATCCACCCCCCCCCCCCCTATTGCAGGGCACGTGGCCACCCCTCGCCCTTTCATGGATGGTTCGTCTTTTACATCTGAAAAGTATATAATGATAAATAATCAGAATATGAAATATGATGTATAGAGCGCTATTATGTATAACAAATATCAAGAACTGAACTAGATTTACGAATAAACTAAAAAGGATTAGCGGTTTTTACGCTTGTTGTCTTTCATCCAGGAGTTTCCCTTTCGCTCTCCACATCCTGCTAGGTAAACTGGCGGCGACGTTGGCAATGCCACTTGTTTAAGCTCTCTTTGATGACGTTCTGTGAAGAATCCCATCTGCATCTAGTTGTTTTCTTCACGGTGCAACTTGTTACTGAGAGCTGTTAGCCAATGCAGCTGTAAGAATTTTAGCTGCATTGGTGAGGGTGCATCCGGAACCAGGACGGTCGGTCAAGGTGCCCTCCCCCCACCTTTTTCACCTGTATCCCTTCGAGCGAGGAGATACCCGGCTCTCTGGGTATTGCACTGGGAGAGAAATCACCCCCCCCCCCCCCCATCTCAGTGATACGACCTTTATTTGCAATTTTAGTTTGTCTTCCGTCCATTTTGAAGAAAAAAGGTGTCAGCCTCGCATTCAATATAATGTCATATACAATCCGACATATTTTCTTTCTTATTCAACATGTATTAA
>NC_061821.1:32013149-32018149 GCF_019202785.1 Penaeus chinensis | reverse complement strand
ACATATATATATAAACATATATATAAGCATACATATATATATTTATATATATATATATATATATTATATAAATTGTATATTATATATAAAATATAAATTTTAAAATTATATATAATATAAAAATTTATATATAAAATATATATATATATATAAATATAAATATAATTATATATATTTTAAATACGTATGTAAAATGATTAAAATGTGTTATATATATATATAATATATATATAAAATAAAAACCCAACAAATAAACTATAAATAATATAAAATCAATATAAATATTGTGGGGGGGTTTGGGGTTTTTTAGAAGAAGAAAAAAGATATTTTATAGAATAAATAAAAATAAACATACACACAAAAAACATATATTAATTAAAAAATTAAATAAATTAAAAAACGAAATACCCAAACCATAGCCACCCCCAAATCCCGCACCCACAAAAAGAGAGAGGAGAGTGGTTTTATTTATAAGATAAGAGATATTATTTGTTTTGAGTGAGTGTGCAACAAAAATCCCACACACTCCACACTACACAAAAACAACTCAACCAACCCCACACCCACAAAACCAACCCACACAACTCACTCAACTAAACCCCAACACCCCCCGACACTCCCACAAAAGCAACCCCCCACACTAAATCAACACACCCCTCACAACCCCACCCTCACCCCCAAACACTCAAAACCCCCAAAAAACACTCACACAGTGATAGAGATTTTGGAAATAGATTATAAATGTAGCGAGATGAGACGGGTGAAGAGAGTGGCTATCCACAAATATAATAAATAATAAAAATAAATATCCTAAAAACTCAACAAAAAAATAATCACTCTCTAATACAACACACAACCCCCCCACCCCCACCCACTCCCCCTATATACAAACCAATTATAACATAACTATAAAAAACTAATAAAAACCCACCCTAACCCCCCACCCCCACCTCTCTCTTAACCCCCACTCTCCCTTTTCCCAAAATCTCTCCCTCTTCCTCACTCCCTCTCATAAAATATATATATAAAAAATATGTAAATTAAGGGGGTGTGTTTGTGTGGGGTGTGGTGTGTGTGTGGTGTTTTGTTGTGTGTGTGTGTGTGTGTTGTTGTGTGTTTGTGTGTTGGTGTGTGGTGTGTGGGTTTATTAAGAAATAACACATTAAAAAATAAAAAAAATATTATATAAATATAAATTTTTAAAAAATAAAATATAAATTATAAATATATATATATATTGTTTTGGGTTTTGGTGTGTTGTGTGTGTGGTGTGTGTGTGTGTGTGTACATATTTACATATAGTAAAATAAAATAATATAACACACACACACCACACCACACACCCAACACAACACCACACACACACCACACACACACACACAAAAAACATATATATATATATATATATATAATATTTAAAATAAAATTTTATATATAATAATATATATATATATATATTTACCCAAATATTTTTTATATGTTATTTATTTATAATTTACACACACACAAAACGCACACCCACACACACAACCAACACAACTAAAACCACTCACACAATCACTCATGCATATATCTATCTATGCATTCGTACTTACACATGCGTGTCTTCCTGTACACTCCGAGTGCCCGTTACGGCGCCTCGTTGCCGCCCATCGCTCGGTCGCATCCGTCCTTCCCTCCCGTTTTGTCCTGATCAACAGGGGCGTCGCGTCGAGTGAGGGCGAGCGAGTCAGCCAGATGATAAGGAAGGGGGCGGGGATCGGGCTTGGGGGTGTGGCTGATGAATAAGGGGGTAGGGGGGGGATATGGATGTGTAAGGGGGGGAGAGGGAGCGGCTGATGGGTAAAGGGGGGAGGGGGAGAGGTTGATGGGTAAGGGGGAGGGGGAGGAACACACCCCTGCCTAGCCAGCATTCCTGCGCCCGCCCTTTCCTCTTTCCCTGATGGATCACTCTCCCCCCACCCTGTCGCCCTTGCTTTCCCCTCCACCTCCCCACTCCCCCTCCACTCCCGGCGGCACCCGTCACTCTTCCATCATCCTCCCTGCCTACGGAACCTCTCCCTTGCTGACCTAGGTCTTTTTTAATATATATAACCCTTTCTATACCGTTTTGATTGGTGTCTGCCTGTCTTGCCTGTGCGTTCTATCATTTTTCTTGCTTTTTTTCCTCTCTTGTGAGTTTGTCTTTCCCAATTCCGATAACGGTTCTTATGTATTTTTTCCTCTGGATATCAAACCTCTATATATTTGATTAACTGTTATCTAGGAAAACAAAAAGAAATAAAGAATAATCTTGATCTGCCTCTACAACTTCCACGTCCTTCTACGTCGCAATCCTTTAATTCATCTGAGACGGATGACGCATTCACCTCCCTCTTTACCCCCTTCTCTCCCCTTCTCTCTTTTTCCTTCTCTCCCTTATCTCTCTTATGCCCTCCCTCCTTCCTCTCACGACCCATCCTCTTCTTTACTTCCTCGTTCTCTCATCCTCTCCCCTCTCTTTCCTTTCAATTTGCATTCCCTTTCCTTTTCCTCTTGCCACATATCTTCTTTATCTCTTTCTCCTTCTCCCTCTTTCTTCCCTTACCACTTGCATTCCAGTCTTCCTTTCCTCTCACCACCCATCCTCTCTTTCGCCCATTTTTCTCATTCTTCCCCCTCTCCCTCCACTCACTCAATTTCATCGCCCCACTTTTTCATCTTTCCTTTTCGCCTCTCTCCCTCCTTCTCCCTCCCTCCTCTCCCCGTTCTCCTGACACAATCACCCATCCCTCTTGCCTCCATCTTTCTCCTTCTCTTTCTTCTCTCTATTCCACTTCCCTCTTCGACACTGTTCCCTCTTACTCTCTTCTTCCTCCTCCCTCCCTCGCTCGCGTCCTTCTCCTCTTCCACCCCTTTTATCTCTCCCTTCCCCTCTCCACCCCATCTCTCCCTCATCCCTCATTTCCCGTATCACTTCTCCCGCGACACCTACTCACTTCCGCCAGAGTAATGGACCGCAAGAAACATGTCTCTGTCATTACCATGGGAACTGCGCGGAAGACATGACCATCAGCTGTCTCGGGTGGGCGTGGTCGGGCTGTGCTTCCCGAGCGGTGGCTTTGATTACATGCTTTGGTCCGGAGGGAGCCTTGGCGTATGGCGTTTAGGTCGTTCTGGTATTTTTTAGTAGTTGTTTTATGTTTGCGTGGTTTCGTTTGATTCGTTCATATGTTTGTGTATGTGGTTGTTATTTCTCTTTCTCTATGTCTGTCTGTCTGTTTCTGTCTCTCTCTCTGTCTCTCTCTCTCTCTCTCTCTCTCTCTCTCTCTCTCTCTCTCTCTCTCTCTCTCTCTCTCTCTCTCTCTCTCTCTCTCTCTCTCTCTCTCTCTCTCTCTTTCTCCCTCTCTTTCTCCCTCTGTCTATTCCTCTCTTCTGCCTGTCTTTTTTTATCTCCTTGTATCTTTTACTTTACTTCCACTACATATCTACCCATTTAAGCTCCCTCTCCCTCTGTCTGCCTAAGCCTTCTTTCTTTTATGTATCTTTGTTGTCTTTCTTTCGGAAAACGTGATCTTGCTATATTTGCTTTCCGTCTTTTCAAACTTTTTTCCTTTTGCCTTCTACCTATTTCGTGTTCTCCCCTGCCTGTCTCTTCTTCGGTAATTTGACCCGTCTATGCATGCGATACAGTTGTTTGTCTTTCTCTCTCGTTATCTTTTCGTCTCTATTTTCCTTGTTTACTATTCTAGTGATCAGTTTTTTTCTGTTGTCTGTTCGTCAGTTCTATGTCTTTTCTTTTGTCCCTCTCTTTATTTATTTATTTATTTATTTTCTTTTTTTTTTTTTTTTTTTGTTCTTTCTCTCGACGTCTGTTTCTCTTATTTCTTCTTTTATTTCCATTATGCCATTTTGCTTATTTCTTTCTGACTGATAAACATTTTTTTACGTATTTCCTTTCTTCTTTTGTATTTGCCCGTTTCCTCTTTCTTAATTTGTCTCCCCTGCTTTTCTCTCCCCTCCATGCCCGTCTGTCTGTTTGTCGATCGCTTTTTTTCATAATTTGTATACCCAACTACTCTCTCTCTCTCTCTCTCTCTCTCTCTCTCTCTCTCTCTCTCTCTCTCTCTCTCTCTCTCTCTCTCTCTCTCTCTCTCTCTCTCTCTCTCTTCCTCTTTCTCCCTCCCTCCCTCTCTTCTCCTTACTGTAGGTCTTTTATCTTAATAAAAAAATAAATCAGGAAGATGAAAAACGCTTGATTAATTTCAGTATCCCCCCCCCCCCCTGCATGATCACCAACCTCGCTCTTCCATCTTCATCATCGCTATAATGGATGGAAAGCATCATACCTTAATCTCTCCTTCACCATAAGCCATACAGTGCCTTCTCGTTTGCATTTCTAATCGGCTAACCCTAAGTTCATGTGAGTATTATATCTCATTTCTGTCATCTGCGGTATGCAATTACAGAGCCATAACTGCAGGTTTGGATTGCAATTATAGTGTGTGCAACATGGCCGAGGAACCAAGCTCAATATTCCCTATGGTGCCAATACCATATGCCAATATCACTAACATACATTCCAGGCTGGACCGCTATGTGCTGCTGAGTCTCACTTTCCATTAGCAAGCCTTGGCACTCGTGCTTCCTTTTCTATCTCCCTTTCCCCCTCTTTCCCTTCTCCGTGCCTCGTTTACATTCCCTTCCTTTCTTCTTCCTCTTCGTGGAATCCCACTCTCCTCTCTTCTTCGTGGCACTCCGTTCCTCTCTCTCTCTCTCTCTCTGTCCCTTTCCTTTCATGGCATCCGCTCTCCTCGTCTTGTGGCACTCCCTTTTTTCGATCTACGTTCTTCTTTATTTACCTTTCGTGGCACTTAATCCCCCTTCTCTACCGCCCATTCAAACCCTCTTTGTGGCTTCACTTCCGCCCTCCCCCCCCCTCCATCCCTATTGGGAGGTAGCTCTACCTTACCCAGAATTCCGTCTCTGGGTATTTATTATCTTTTAATTTATCTGTGTCT
>NC_061821.1:31978149-31980649 GCF_019202785.1 Penaeus chinensis | reverse complement strand
GCTGTTAATAAGCGAAGACTTCTAATGAAGCTGGAAATGAACTAGTCTCATGATATCTATAATTCTCATATGTATTGAGGTTCGAAGGGCTACGAAGATAGAAATACAAAGTTATTGTAGTTGCGATTATGAATGACATTTTATTTGTTGAACATGGTAATAATAATAGTGACAATGGGAGTTCCACTGATGGTAGAAATGTTATAAATGAAACTGACAGTGACAAAGTAATAAAGTAATAAGGACACATTATGTTTATAATAGTAATAATAATTACATGAGCTACACTAATGATAATGGCAGTAAAAATAGTAATAGTGTCAATAATTATGACGATAATGTTAATGATGATGGCAATAATGATAATGATAATAATAATAAGGACGATAATGATAATAAGGATGATGGTAATAATGATGATGATAATGATGATGAGGATGATAATGATGGTAATAATAATATTGATAATAATATAATAATAATAATAAAAAAATTATAATAATAATGATAATAAACTACAACAGCAACACTAATAATAATAATAATAATAATAATAATAATAATAATAATGATGATAATAATAATAATAATAATAATAATAATGTTAATAATAATAATGATAATAATAGTAATAATAATAATAACAATAATAATAATGAAGATAAAAAGGATGATGATGATAATAATAATGATAAGAATATGAATAAGAATAACATTATGCATGATGGTAATGATAATGATAAATATTATGTTTTTTTATGTAAATATTGTTCTCGTTGTTATTATCACTATTATCATTTTAACTATTATTATTATTATCACTATTATTATCATTACTACTACTACTACCACTACTTCTACTACTACTACTATTATTATTATTGTTATTATTATTATCATTATTATTATTATTATTATTATTATTATTATTATTATTATTATCATTATTATCATTACTATTATTATCATTATTATTACTACTATTATTTTTATTATTATAATGATAAGAACAACAAGATAAATAATAAGATAACAATAAGATAATAGTAATAACAACAGCAATAATCAACAGCGGAGGCCAAAGACAAAAAAAGAAAGAAAACAAAAGGCATGTTATTGATTAATGAGGTTGGTACTGAAATGTCTCTTACAGGGTATTCCAAATGCATGAAAAAGGTAAAGTAAAGGTTATTTGAAATCTATAAATTCCCATAGTTTTTCTTCTAATTTTCCTTTCTTTCTCTTCTCTATCATATTTTTCATCTGAAGAGTTTCCACGTGTAGTCTTGTATTTAAATTGAATTTGATTATGCAATTTTATCTTCTTTAAATTTAAAATTTGAAAAAGAACATTACATTAGTATTTGCTCTAATATTCAGACACAAACGGGCATTACTTTTCCCCTATATACATATCTATCTCATTCCTTCATCTGTCTACAAACGTCAAAAATAAATATTTACCTCCTTTCTGTATCTTTCAATATCATATGCATCATTCAGTATCACAGCCTTCACGTTTCGCGAACTCGACCAGCCCACGAGTATTTTCGAATCTTAATAATGCCTATTAAATTCTCACATCTCAAAGTGCAGGTAATTACCTCATTTTCTTGACAAGTGAAATCCAGTAGGAGGCAGAGATCAAGTTTGCCTCATTAATTTCTGGAATAAGATCAATGAAAAGCTCATTTCCCGTCTTGAATTGGCTCTGAATTGCAAGGGGTAGTTCGTGTAATGTGATACCTAATTACTGTTCTTGTGATTATGAGATCTTAAAAAAACGGATTAATATGATGGAAGAGCTCGCGAAGACAGTCGAGCTTCGCCTTTAGTGAAAAGTGGACTAAGGTGGATAATGGTATTTTGTTTATATTTTCACTCTTGCGGTGTTAGTGGCTGTATTGTTATATTTAAAACTATATATACTAGAGTTAAAATCGTCTTGCTATTCATGGTCATTTGGTAATGAACAGCTTATCGTCTCAATTATTTGTGTGCGAAAGACCCTAATCGCAAAACTGATTTTCTTCTGAAATGTTGTTTTTTTGTAAGGCTTTCCTGTTATGTCTATATATATCTGTATTTTCTCTCAATGTCTATACATACGTAAACGTAAGTGATAAAGTTTAAGTGGATAGGTAGAGATAGTTAGATAGATAAATAAATAAGTAGGTAGGTAAATAGATGGATAGATAGCTATGGATGTAGATATAGATTCGCGCATGTGTTTATCTATGAATTCTGTCTGTCTATCTGTCTGTCTGTGTACTCGTACAAACTATTCATTGTAGATGATTTTAGAAATTGCTAGTTATAAAATCCGAAGGGAAATTACAGTCAAATTAAAAATGTTGTAAACAGAACAATATTCAACATGTGTAGGAGTGGACTGAAAAAAAAAAGTATTTTGTATTTTTTTTTCAAAACACACACACGTGCAAACACACACACACACACACACACACACACACACACACACACACACACACACACACAC
>NC_061821.1:31960649-31965649 GCF_019202785.1 Penaeus chinensis | reverse complement strand
AGGACCGCGGAGCTTTATGATACCGCATAGCTTTGCACTTCTTTTTCTCGGTATTAGAATTTTAATGTTATGTAATGTCAGTTCTATTTTTAATGATCTGAGGCCAAGTCACCTTTTTCTGTTCTTTTAGTTGATAATTATAAAGTTTCGTGGCACATTTTCACTACTCTTACTCAAGGGAGTTTTGATGCATTTAGTATCTACCCTCACTTTACTAGCTTTTCTCTTGCTTATACTTTATCTCTATCTGCCCCCATCCCTGATTTTTCCCTACCTTTCCTCTATCCAAACCCTTATTTCTATGATTACTGGTACTGTCTATTTTTTTGTGTTTATCTTTTAGCGTTATTACGGTATCTTTTTCATAAACCGTTACCTGTTCCTGTGTAAATACTGTATTTTAAATAATTCTTAAACAGAAATTTTATAAAGGGGTTATTTTGTCCAAATAAAGAGTGTCAATCGAACGTCTGTTTGTGTGCTACTCCCCATGGATCGTACAGTATTTGAGCCTTATTCTTGCCAGTGTTAAGAGAAGCTGGGCATGCTCATTTCAGACTTTTTTAATATGCAGTGATATATATTGCTACCTTAGACACCCCATTCTTCTCATGAGGGCTTGTAAGGGATTTTTATTTCACCTTTGTTTTTGTTTTTTGTTTTGTCTTATGGAGTAAACAGCACCCGTTTCACGAGCATCGTCATTTTGGCAGTGTGAAAAAAAGGGCTCCTCCCACGGACACCTTACAACAGCAAACCGAAGCAAAAGCTCGGTTGACGGTCAGGTACCATGCGGTTGCATTGCATTGATGGGCTTTGATGTAAATGCATAGGGTTTGCAGGTGTGATATATCTGGCTGAAATGCTGAAGTAAAGGCGTAGAGGTGTGGAAGGCGTAGGATTACCATGTAAAAAGTGAGAATTCTCTGATACATGAAATAGTAATTAGCATCATCAAAATTGCTATATATATATGAAACTAATAAGAGATCAGTGATATTCGATACAAAGAAAAGAATTTGCCACTAAGTGCTGAAATATCATGTGTAGACAGAGTAAATACGAATATTATATATCATCAGTTATCTAGCATCATAGAAAACTAATAGAGATGAAGTCATTTAATATAGAGCAAAAGTCATTCACAAAAATAAGTAATGAACAAATGTCGATGGGGTACATTGCTACAATTGCAGTATCGCAGGCAGTCCATACAGGAAAAAGGGTAAGCGTGTTTGTATAACTGCGCGATCAGGGTACTGTCGAAGTAGACGTCACTGAGACAGACGAGAAATAGTCAAAGTGACAATAAAAATGAGGTAATGAATTAGACAAGGAGAATGAATCCATATCATAATAAAATGGGGTTATAAGTGATTAGCCAAATAAGATGCTATAATATTATGAATATTATCAGTATAACCATATACCACAAGATGAGTGAGTAATCAATTATAAATCAATATCACAAAATGCTAAAGACAAGTCCAGGTAGTCAGTCAGGTGGTCTGCACTATAAAATGATTAACGTTGATGAATATCAAAATTAGCAAAATATGAAACTAAAGAGTTATGCTTTAATATGATACTCATAGATCAACAAGATATTCAGAGAGATAATTCATGACTGAAAATCATATAAAAATAATGAAAGTGAGTGACTTGGCTGCTTGTTTCTGGTTGCTTATTCCGAATCTCGTCTTATCAAGGATATAATGACAAGCGCAGCCGTTGTGGCTAAGACTGGAAGAAACACAAAGGAATGATATTCACGAAATGAATAAAACGAGATGAATGATTATTCCTGCTTGCATAACCCAAATCTCGACTTGAACAGGATGAAGTGTCAGTCAGCTGTCCGACTGCACAATTCTGTGAAAATAAAATGATGGTTATAACATAAATTATATGACCGGAGTCACGTATTCGAAAACCTTCTAATGATTTCGGCATCTTGGGATGATCCTGCAAATATGTAAATGAATTAGTGTCTTCATTGCAAAGAAAATATATATTCAATATGCAGGAATTGCAAATAATAAAGCATGTAAGCAATAACCTCCAATGCGCTATTCGTATATTCATGCATAATGAGAAAATTTCAGGAGTATCTCGAGTTTACCTGAATTGTAATGTCTACACGTAGAATAATTCATAAATTGTAATGTTTGTAAGGTAAAAATGGACCATTGCGGTTAATTGCTCCGTTGCGGAGATGGATCTCTTCCTCTAATGAGTTGCATTGAGGGGGCTGTTGTGCCCGAGATGAGGGCAAATAAAATAATGAATATAAATTGACTATGCTTGCAAACTCGAGATTGCCTTACCTAATCTCGTCTTATTTGGGAAATGCCGACATAAGCACGGCCGTAATTGATTGAGACTGTCAGAGAGATAAAAATATGTAATATTGCAAATTAGGTAAATGGAGTCTGCAGGTGAAGTTATGACAATTTGTGCGCGAAAGTTAATGGCATTCTTGGTGACAGTGACGTAATGCTGACACGTGCTCCGAGCTGAGCACGTGGTGCGTAAGTAAGTAATAGTAAATTTAATATCATAATTATTAGCAAGAGACATGTCCAATTTCCAAAGCGAGATGAAATGTTCAATGAGGATGAGGTGGCATTATTGTGAGGATGGAATTGTGACACAGAGATAATTCGTAGAGGGAGAATTTTCATTAGGAAAATTAGACTTATAAAAGTTATAAAAGGAAGAAAATTTAGTGGTGAAATGAGAGATGAATCGGAGGTTGAAATAGACTAACCCAATGCAAAAATCGTTATTTCAAAAATATTGCAAAATATACCACTTCGCAAGCATGATTAATAGTAAAAATATTATCGAAAGGAGGGGAAAATAGGGGTAAAATAGGCAGG
This sequence comes from Penaeus chinensis, assembly GCF_019202785.1. Lineage (NCBI taxonomy): Eukaryota > Metazoa > Arthropoda > Malacostraca > Decapoda > Penaeidae > Penaeus > Penaeus chinensis. The sequence continues at coordinate 31,962,767 of NC_061821.1, read as the reverse complement.
TATGACTAAAATAAATAAGCAACTTACCTCTTGGCTGTGGATGCTGCCACTGTTATTGAAACTGTGATGACGCGTCACACGTTCTCGCAAAAACGTAACATACCTTAGGAAAATATCGAGCAGCTAATAGAAGGCTTGTGAATTCTGGTAATAAAGACACGTGGCATTTCATCTAAAACTCACTGAGTTATCGGTATCCCGTTACTGGCACCGAAATATGTAATAGGTGTGTAAAATATATGGCACACACAAAATGTAACAAGGCAATAGAGTATACGTAAGTCACACATTTACAAACTTAAGCTATTGGCACAGAGAGGTAAGTTGCTGGAGGTGGCACGGATCCTGCCTGCTTTTACAGACGAAATATTCAGCTTTATCTGGAAATGTCATCGAGTGTGATTTTCCAGCCAGCAAGTTCTTTGATATAGACCGGATCTTCTACGTCCCGTTAGCTCTGGTGATTCATAAGGGCGAGAAATTCTTGGTAGTAATTTAGATGGAGAGAAAAGGTCTGGAAGACAGGTCACATGCAGACTAACTAGCCTGAGAATAAATATTATGACAAAAATATTTGAACACACTCTCTCTCTCTCTCTCTCTCTCTCTCTCTCTCTCTCTCTCTCTCTCTCTCTATATATATATATATATATATATATATATATATTTAGATACACACACAGACACACACACACACATACATACATACATACATATATATATATATATATATATATATATATATATATATATATATATATATATATTTGCGTGTGTGTGTGTGTGTGTCTGTGTGTGTGTGTGTGTGTGTGTGTGTGTGTGTGTGTGTGTGTGTGTGTGTGTGTGTGTGTATGTATGTATGTGTATGTATATATGTATGTATGTATGTATATGTATATATATAGATATATATATATATATATATATATTATAAATTTCTATCTAGTAGTACATCCTTGGCATTGCCGCCGCCACCCAGGGTTTTGGGTTTGAAGGAAACCCGGAGAAAACCTAATTTGACATTTCTATATTTAATGTGAGTAGCATGACTTGCGGTCTTAATAAGGCTCGTGAGATGGCTTGAATTTACTCCTCTGCTGAGTATGAGCCGAAGATGCATAGAAAGTTTCACTGCCTTTTTTTGTTTTTGTTTTTGTTTTTTTGTTTTTGTTTTTGCTATTACCTTGGGTGAACAAATGACCATTCCTTCTCTATTGATTTTCACGATTTCCCTTTCCTACACTTTCATCTATAGTTCCATACCCAATTAATTTATTGCCGTTGTAGAAATCGTCTCCTTCGACTAATGCTATAGCTATATAACCCCCCCCCCCAAAAAAAAAAAAAAAAAAAAAAAAAAAATCTACAAACATTCAACTAGCGGAATCATGGCAGTGTTGATCTCGCTCTCTCAATCTCTGTGAGGGACGAAAACCATAAAAGGTGTAAATTATCACAGATCAATGCATATGGATTCAGTTACCCAATATTATAATTTTATATTTCTTGGTTTTAATAACCGACTACTGAACATACCTCTGTGCGGGATGAGAGACAGGAACCGTCTGAGGAATAATGATAATATTCCTGCACATTCTCTTCCCCATTGAATTGAAATTTGTGCAAATCAACCGTGTATTGTTAGTTACTATGATTATTCTTATAAATGTCAAATCACACACACACACAAACAGACATATATATATATATATATATATATATATATGTATATATATATATATGTGTGTGTGTGTGTGTGTGTGTGTATGTGTGTGTGTCTATATATATATATATATATATATATATATATATATATATATATATATATGCATATGTATGTATGTATATGTATAAGCATATATATGTGCATGTATATATATATATATATATATATATATATATATATATGTATATATATACATATATATATACACACACACAAACACACAGACACACACACACATATATATATATATACATACACACACACATATACATACATACACACACACACACAAACATACACACACATATGAGGCGTCCAGAGTCAGAGGGGCGAATCGACCACTTTTACCGGTATTGAGTTAGCTACGGATCACTAAGGGCCTAACCCTCCTC
>NC_061821.1:31948149-31953149 GCF_019202785.1 Penaeus chinensis | reverse complement strand
TAGAGACATTGCTAATGCACTCGCCAGGCAGTTCTCTCATACAAGCAGCTCAGACAATTACCATCCCGCATTCCTGCCCATCAAGGAAGCGGCTGAGCTGCAACCTATTCACTTTGCCACAGGAGATGACTTTGATTACAATAAAGATCTAACAATAGATGAGCTTTTCCGAGCACTAGAAGCCTGAAGAGGAACATCCCCAGGCCCCGATGAGATTCGATACGAGATGTTAAAGCATCTTAATCATGATGACATGATTAAGTTGCTAGAAGTGTAGAATGAAATTTGGAAAAGCCACTTTTCCAAACTCATGGCACTTCGCCCACATCATTCCCGTATTGAAAGGAAGGGATAATCCAAGATCTGCCATCTCCTACCGCCCAATTGCGTTGACAAGTTACTTATGTAAGGTCATGGAACGAATTGTTAATAGTAGGCTATTGCATTTTGTAAATTCCAGAAATTTGCTCATTGACGAGCAGTGCGGTTTCCAAAATAGACGCCAAACTCTTGATCAACTAGTAAAACTGGATAGTCATATTCAAGAGGCAATTGCCCCCAAAAATTATTAGATTTCAGTATTTTCAGGTATAAAACAAGCCTACAAAATGACATGGCGATATGGCCTACTCGGGAAACTTTATGTTTTTGGATTTTCTGGAAACTTGCCTTGTTTTATTCAAAATTTAGTTTCTGACAGAACTTTTTCTGTCAAATAGTTTTTGACAATGTCACTTTTCCGGACATTTTTGTCCAGGCAAACGGGGTCCCACAAGGAAGTGTCTTGTCACCAACATTATTTTTATGTATGATTAATGACATCTTACCATCTCCTCCTCAGAATCTTAAATACCCACTGTACACTGATTATTGTGCATTAAGGCATTCCATTAATAATGCAGAATTCTCGGCAAATCGTATCCAACTGGCACTGGATATGATTCATAACCGGGGCCTCCAGGGGGGTTTTACGTTTTCCACAAGTATTAGGGGAAGCCAAACATCAGGCTAACTCTAGACAACCACCCAATACCTATTCAAAATTCTGCAAATTATCTTGGTCTACTCTTTCATAGTAGACTCATTTGAAAAGACCACATTGGTCAGGTAAAGAATATATGTCAAAGAGCACTAAATCTGGTGCTATTCTGGTAATACATGGAGAGCTGATAGAAAGTCTTTGCTAATAATATATAAAGCCCTGACTAGGTCTGAAGTAGATTATGGGTCAATCGTGTATGACTCGGCATCGAAAACAAGTTTGAAAGGTTTGGATGCTGTGCAGAATGCTTGTTTACATGTGTGTGTCGGAGCCCTAAAATATACTTGGATCGAGCGTCTTCAGGTGGAGTCAGGAGTACCTCCCCTCCGACTCAGACGCGGCCAGTTAGCACTGACCTATGCCGCAAAGTTGGCTCGAGACCCGAGCCACCCTAAAGGCAGTGGAAGCACTAGACCCTTTGCCACGCGACTCCATCGATACCCTGGTTCAATCAAACATCAGCCAAGGCCATGGCGCCGGAGGTGGAGGTACGCCAGACGTTCAGATAGATCCTTATTAAACGTCTTCCTTTTTTTATATATATACCGACGGCTCCAAGACAGATGAGTGTGTGGGTGCGGGTGTATGGTCGGCTGAATGTGAACTAAAGTTCAGACTGATGAATCATACATCGATTTGTCTTGCTGAACGTTTTGCTGTTGCTAAAGCCATTGATTTTGCACTATCGACGACCCACGATAGAATAGTTATTTTTTCAGATTCATTAAGTTCACTTATAGCTATTAAATCATTAGAAAACAACAAAAAAATGAACTGCTGGGTAATATCATTCGTAAGTTACACGGTGCCAACAAATCAATCAAGCTAATATGGGTACCAGGCCACTCTGGTATCCATGGCAATGAACAGGCTGACAAATTAGCCGGGTCAACTGGCAATCTGAACATTAACATAGTTCGTACTGATCTCATGTGTTTTGTGTCTCTTTTAAAAGCAAAAATACATTTGTGGAAAAGTGAGTGGACCATCCTAAACATACACAACAAACATAAAATTATAATATAAACGTGGGACACATCCCACAGAAGAAACCGAAGTGAAGAGGTGGTGACGCCACAAGACTCACCCACCTCACTCCATACATCGATAAAAGCTTCCCTCCACAGTGCCCCCATTACACAAACCACATGAAAATAGACCATATTTTAATATCCTGCCATAAACACCATAACAATAGACAAACGTTAAAAAATTATAGCAGAATGAAAAACATACCCCTTAACATCAAACCTTTAATCAGACGATGAATAAAAATAATGAGAAAAGTAATCACTTTTCTAAGGGAGACACAACCTTATATTGATTGATAGAATGAATAGGATCCATTGGCTTATTAACCTTGGCCACATGCCGTTGGTTGCTAGCCAAGAAATCCAACAAAGAAAAAAGAGAATCGATGGTGTTATTTTTATCATAAACACTATAATTACTATTAGGTTTTAAACATTAGTAAAAGCAAAATAAGATAACGTAAAATATTTTCATAAATCAAAGAAAAGGGTAAACGGGTGAGACAGGCAGTACTCGTAATTGGCTCATTGGTGTTGCCATCTATGTGTAAAATCAATCAAACAAGTAACTCACAGTGGGCATAGCACGTACGTACACGTCATGTCCGTCGGCATTGGGATATATATATATATATATATATATATATATATATATATATATACACACATATATATGTATGTATGCATACATACATATATATATACATGTATATATTATATATAACTGTATACACACCAACATATATATTTATGTATATGCATATATATATATATATGCATATATATATATATATATATATATATATATATATATATATATATATATATATATATATACGTGTGTGTATGTGTGTGTGTGTGTGTTCATATATATGTTTATGTATATATACATATAAATATACATACATATATACGTCCATATATATAAACATGTATATATATATATGTATGTGCGTGTGCGCGCGCGCGCGCTCGTGTGTGTGTGTGTGTGTGTGTGTGTGTGTGTGTGTGTGTGTGTGTGTGTGTGTGTGTGTGTGTGTGTGTGTCTGTTTGTGTGTGTGTGCATATATATTTTTATGTGTATATAAATATAAATATACATACACACACACACACACACACACACACATATATATATACACACAATATGGGGATATTGTTCTGCCGCAAATTTCCCCCAGCCTGTGCGGGATGAGAGTCGGGATCCCTCCTTTTTATTCAGTAAGAACAATCCACTTTAATTCACTTATCTATACTTAAAACTTCCTTTTTATTAAGAATTATTATGAATTACACCGTTAGTTTAAACGCTAAATTTTGTTATATTGATATTTCCTACTCACACACACACACTCACACACACACACACACACACACACACACACACACACACACACACACACACACACACACACACACACACACACACACACACACACACACACAAACACACACACACACACACACACACACACACACACACACACACACACACTCACGTATATATATATATATATATATATATATATATATATATATATATATATATATATATACCTGGACAGTATGTATACATATTTACATATATACATATATATATATATATATATATATATATATATATATATATATATATACTTGGACAGAGGGGAAGTGATGAAACAATTATAAGAGATAAAAGGAGAAGGAAAGAAAGAGGCGAAGAGAATGAGAAAGAGAACATAATAAGAGAGATTGAGACACAGCCAAAAATAAACAGTTAATGAATAAACGGAAACATTTACGTTTTTCTGTGTGTGTGCTAGTACCTACACAGGCATATACAAACATACATATCGTTATGAACAAATTTATTTGCAATGGTGAGTCCTGAGAAATAAAACTACATCTTAAATAAGATACATTATTAAGCATTTTCACGCTATGTAGCGACAGCATGCCATAAGGGTTAATCATAAGCAGCAAACAATAAGCTAGCGGTAAAAGCGTCGTATTTACATGAGTTTATGACTAAAAATGTCGACCAGCTGGTAATTCCGCTTCTGAGTTATGAGGGAGCGTGTTTTTGCTTCTGTTTATGTCAAAGTGAATGTGCGAGTTCACTGTGTATTTAGTGAGTGTGTGTGTGTGTGTTGTGTGGTTGTGTGTTGTATGATTGTGTGTTGTATGTTTGTGTGTGTGTGTGTGTGTGTGTGTGTGTGTGTGTGTGTGTGTGTGTGTGTGTGTGTGTGTGTGTGTGTGTGTGTGTGCGCGCGCGCGTGTTGTGTGTTTTTTCAGGTTCAAAGATTAATATGGAAATATTGTAACACGTACTAAGTATACTATATGAATACGTAATAATATTTTATCTTAGTGTCACAAAAAGCGTGCTGAAAAATCTCCAGATCCATGTCGTGCCATTTGCAAAAGCATTTTACGACCAATGTATTTTACCTTTAATATCACTTAGCAGATCTGATATCATAATCGATAATACCGTAATTATTAGTAGTTTTATGGCTGAAAACAATACTAACAGTAAAAACAGTACCAAATATATACATATATATATATATATATATATATATATATATATATATATATATATATATACACACACACACACACACACATCCATATAAGCACTTTATATTTTTCTTAGCTTTTACTTTTGCTATAATTGTAAACCTCTATCCCTAGCGATCTCTGACACAAACGAGCGAAATCTTGCAGTTTTCAGCCATGTTCCGGCAGATCTCGGGTTTATCTCTGCAAAATTAAAGCCTTGAAGCATTTCGGTGTCACAGAGCGCTGAAGCTGAAATGCTGAAGTGCTAAAGTCCAGTAAACCGCAAACTCCACAGACTCTCGGTTTCCTCAGGGGGGGACTGAGGACTTGTGGAAAGTATTTGACGTTTAAAGGTGTTTATATGAAGGTGTATTTTGTTA
>NC_061821.1:31928149-31930649 GCF_019202785.1 Penaeus chinensis | reverse complement strand
AGACAATTCTGCACATTTCACGTATCTTTGACATTCTATACCGATGCCGTGAGTAGGGAATAACAATCAACAAAGACAAGCTTATCTTTACCTGTTCTTTTAACAATTATACAAGGTATTCATGCTTAACAAGCAAACTGCCGAGTCTACCAACCCTGAGTTGCTCCTTCTTTGAACTCGTTAACCAGAGCAGCTGAGATCCTATGGGCTCTCTTAAGCCCAGATGTTCTTTTGTATGGACACAAGATCGTGAAGAAGCCTTCCAGCAAGTCAAAGAAGCCCTTGTCTTAACACCAACACTCGCTCATTTCGAACCCAAACTACCCACTGAATTACAAACTGATACCTCTCGATTATATAGCATTAGATAGACTTTGCTGCTTCAACATGGTGAAAAATAGTGACTAATTCAATGCGGCTCTAGGTTCCTTGGTAACACCGAGAAACTTTATGTAGCATTATGGGCTTAACCAACTTCGAGATTGCACTGGACCCCAAGACATTGATACCCATTCAAAATACTCACACTCTAGAAGCTGTAACAAACACATGACTGCACCACCTTAAGGAGACACCCGCAGGCTACATGTTTACTGCAGTCTGGCATAAAGTTAAACATCATACTTTACTGGCTGAACTAAAACGAGCACCAATTGATCAACCAGCTGTGGATAATTTACAGATTGACCATGAAGTATCCAGTTTTATGTCAAGCATTCGATGAATTCGAGGATCAATGAAATCAGATCTGCCACTCTTGCAGATCCTGTCTACCAGCAGCTAATCTCTCGTGTAACCGTGGATTCCCACCTTCCAAATCAAATATACCTTCTGACCTCCTGCCCTACTAGGAAATTCAGGATGACCGTACTCACGATTATGGCCTTGCACTGTACCAGCTTCGCAATGTTATTCCTCCAACCACCCAGAAAGGAATATTGTCTCATATCCACAGTTCACATCGTGGCATTGAAACCACAAAGCGCCGAGCAACCCAAACTGTCTGGTGGCCTGGCATCACCAATTAAATTACAACGACAACTGAAGCTTGCTCCGCTTGTCATATTTTCTAGCTGCACTTGCTAAAGGAACCAATCATGCATGAACAAGCACCTACACGTCCAATTAAATCTGTGTCGGTGAACTTATTCAGCCATGCTGGTAAATCAACGAGACCCATAAGCGACTTCAGGAATCTGTTTAGTCGTGTTCTTCCCATTTACATTCACCCAGTATGCCGGACGAGAATACTGGTGAGATCCATAGACACAAAAATTGTTACTAATATAGGATATTGAAAACAAATCAAATCAATAGAGTAAATTGTGTTAATAATAATAAAGTATGGAAAATAAGCTGAATTATCACAGTCTGTAGTCACTAACCTATCTATCTGTCTATCTATCTATCTATATATATATATATATATTCATTTATTTATCTATATATATAAATTTATATATATATATATATATATATATATATATTAATTGCCGTGTCAGTATTTATAAAACGTTTTAATTTAAAAAATTTCTTTATATACTGCAAAGCCAACACAGAGGGAGCAATCTTTGATTATAAGAGTTACCTGAGGAAAGAGAAACGTATCATAAATGTTTTAATCTAAGAGTAAAAGGTCTTCGTAAATTAATAAACTAAAGCTGTAAATTTATATTTCATAATGTTGCGTGAGGCTTTTCAAAAGTGCGGTGTTGATATTTCATTTTGTTATATGCATGTAAATGAAAACCCTGGAAATTGCAAGCATCGCTTTAAAAGCATCAAATATTATATCATAAACCTGAGTTGTGAAGACTGGATATTCACCATAAAGTTTTAATATCACAGATTCCTTGATATTCTCCATTTTTTTCTCACTCTTTTTCTTCCTTTTTCATTAGCTGGTTCTCGCTGGCATCAGTGTGCATAAATTTCCTCGAGAATTGCTCTGTGATGGCACTAGAGAACTGTATTATCCTGATTTCATATGACATTTAGTCATTCGATATGCATCACTGAAATTTATTCTGTATAAAGCGAAATCTCGGTGGAACAATGATACGCATCTGTAATATTTTAATGAGCAAAATCTCTATGATATTAATGAACTACACAAGAAATACACGCATTCGCGCACTCACACGTACACACATAGAAAGAGAGAGAGAGAGAGAGAGAGAGAGAGAGAGAGAGAGAGAGAGAGAGAGAGAGAGAGAGAGAGAGAGAGAGAAAGAGAAAGAAAGAAAGAAAGAAAGAAAGAAAGAAAGAAAGAAAGAAAGAAAGAGAGAGAGAGATTAACAGAATCAAATAACATGAAAGACAAAAAGGAAAAGACGAAAAGAAAAGAAAAAAAATCAAAGCCTGGTTCGCCCTTACCGGAATGAGCTACAAGAAAGGGAAAAGATGCTTTCTCTGTAGTGTTTACCGAGGTGTAGCGCAGAACAGACAGCTTCCTCTGTCTGCTTGTAAGTCTGCCAGCATCGTCCCTGGCTCTCTGCCG
>NC_061821.1:31908149-31910649 GCF_019202785.1 Penaeus chinensis | reverse complement strand
GCATTTCCCTGCAGCAAAAGCCATTTGGCTGCTCGTGGCCCCTTTGACAATCGCGGATGCAAGACAGATGCCGCGAATGAAACAATTACGAATTCGTGCGTCCGTTCGCCTCTTTGTAATCTAAGATAATTGTTTGAGGACACGGAAGGACAAAGGAACAGGTTGGGAAGGATAGAGGGAGTCACACGGTGGAATTAGGACTGTTGCCTGACGAACCGGTCGCTCGGCACTGCTTCGAATCGCGGCTTCGCTTTTGTGGTCGAGACTAATTTGTACGTGTTTGGCTGTGCCGTGACTGCCTCGCCGAGGGTAAGGAATTTTAAGAGAGACGCTGTTATTATGGCGATAATGATAGTGATGATGATGAAGGTGGTGATGGTGATGATGACGATGATTTAAGTGATGATGGTGATGATGAATATTAAGTTAACAGTAACGAGTGTAATAAAGATACATATTTCCAGAGTGTGTACAAAAGTAAAAATTAAATAACATGCCTACACATCATCCTTAGTATATTCGGCATGACTTTGGCATCAAACTAACTGAAATTGATTCACCAAAATCGGATAAATGGATAATATGATCGGATGAAAAATACAATTCCTTTGCTTCCAGAATAGGAACAGGAAAGTTACATCAGAATGAATAAAAAACCTAAAGCAATTAATTTCGAAAAAATAGGCAAAATCCGTATCATGTTAAAAGGAGATTATGCATACTACAATGTTGTTTTATCACACTATCGATGATTAACTTAGGCGCTCTTTCATCTGTATCGGTGCTGTAAATACTTTTTTTGAGGAGCTGTGATTATAAGTGTGTGTGTGTGTGTGCATGTTTGTATATAAAGATATACTGACCAAGTGCATGTATGTATAAACATATTCAATCAATGAGTTGCTCTTCAATCCGATGATCTTGACCAACCCATCCCCCTGCAACACCACCCACCCCACCCCATACCACTGAATGTAAAATAAAAAATAAAGTAATTTAATTTAATTCCATTTGTTACAATGGTTATTCTTGGTGTAACAGGCTGTCTGTTTACTTTGTTTTAAATTACCCCTTGTGTGTAAGGAATGGCCGGGCTTTCCATCCACTGGCGGCATGGGATTTGATCGTGTGTCAGTGAAACCCAGAACTCATTTTGTACAAAGAAGGAATGGCTGGGTTAGAAGCAGGAAGCTGTTACCCTAAGACTGGACGTCCTGAATCTTCATATTGAATGGCAGTTCGACCTTTTTTCATTTAGCGTTTTATCAATAACCATGTAGATGAAATAGATTATATTGTATTTAGATATTTAGATGTTATACGATTTGCTTAATTATCATGATTGTAATGATTATCGTTTGTTTATAATTGGAGTTATTTATATTACTTTAGGATTTATTCCTTATTCTTTTAAGGTTAAAGAGCCTAAAAGTATAAAAAATATCAACACATGTTAACGGAATATCAAAATACACAAGTAAATACACAATATTATTGACAAATACGGTCCAGACGACGCATGCAATAACACAGGGAATCATGCGATATTGTCACACTGGTGAAACATAAAGAATCTTAAAATACACTAAAACACGCATAAAAACAAACAAACAAACAAAAGTCATACAAGAAATTAAGCGAGGTGTCACCGTCCTCCACACATACTGCACTATCACACGCGGATGTGTTATCACTCTCAGCACGGCTTTTACTAACACTGTTTATTGCTTGGCTCGGAAGTTCGTTAAACCACATGGGATACATGACCTGATCGTAGTGGTGATGATAATCATCGAAGTATATATATAAATGTATATATTTATATATATATATATATATATATATATATATATATATACATATATATATACATATATATACACATTATATTTATGTATATATAGATAGAAAGGTAGATAGACAGACACACACACACACACACACACACACACACACACACACACACACACACACACACACACACACACACACACACACACACACATACATATATAGATGACGGAGGTAGTTTACTGACTCCAGGGTTCACGCAAAGGCGCTCCTCTCAGTTGACTCAGCTTTGAGTGAGCACTGGGATGCTGACATCAGCATACTGAAGGCAAAGTCGGGGTAGAAAGAACATGATCACCTTCTGAATCATCCCTCGCCTTAATTAAAACGCACGTTCGCCAACGAGCATATCTCCGCCGACAACTTGGATGTGGAATTAGCTTCGACTTGGAATGACGATAATAATGATGATTATAATTACAACTACAATGGCAATGACCATGGCAACGGTAATGATGATGGTGATAATGATGAAGGAAGAGGAGGATCATGATTATAATGATTATTATTAGTATAAGCAAGTTCACTAGTAGTAGAAATCAAGAGTCGCGACACCCTTAAAATCACCACTAGCATTGCCAGAACACTATCTCTCGAGTTTATATACCTAACCTCTGGAATCTCTCGCAAGCACGGAAACAGGCAGCCT
>NC_061821.1:31903149-31905649 GCF_019202785.1 Penaeus chinensis | reverse complement strand
GCCACATTACAGCTTGGTAACAGGTCTTGCCTTGCCACCATCCAGGTATACGAGGGCATCCAGACAGCCCTCCTCTCCTGTGGCTACCGCCAAGACTTGGCTATAGTGTCCCTAGGCTATCCTGCATCTGCCATAACAAGGCCTGACACTGCCAAGTTCTTTCTCCAGCACTTTAGTGACTTTCTTGTCTCCAAGACCTCCAGACAACACCACACAAGAAGTCAGGCCAACTGATGCACATGACCTGGCCCATCCCCTTTGCCTTCAGGGAACAGCTGAAGGAATAAATGGAATCCCTGGTGCAGCAGGGAATAATCACGCCTGCAGGTGACAAGCCACCTGAATGATAACATCTGATGGTTCCCATCCCTAAGAGTAAAGGCATCTGCACCACAGTAGAACTCACCCACCTTAACAACCAGGTCTACTGCCCCATCCACCCATCCCCAATTCCTATTGACACCATACACAGTTACACCCTCAGAAAAGGACACCATTATGGCAGACACATTACATGGGTATTGGTAGATGGATTGGTCAGAGGAAGATCATCATCTCACCATTTTCACCACACCCTATGGTCGCTTTCAACACTGCCGAGAACCAATAGGATTCACAGGGACTGGTAATACCTACTCCCTTTGTGAGGATATGGTCCTACAAGCTGGTTGATGACAAGCTGCTATTTGATGGTGACCTCCCTGCCCACATCCAGGACATATTCCATATGCTTACCCGATGCTGTGCCTATGGTATCACTATCAACAAAGGCAAGTTCGTGGTCACAGCCTCCTAAGCCACTTGTTGTGGTTACAACTTATATCAACAGGTGCACCCACATACCTGCATCTGCCATGACAAGGCCTGCCACTGCCTAGGAATTCTTTCTCCAGCACTTTAGCAACGTTAGGCCAACCAATATGAATTCACCTGAAGTTCGGGGCCACAGCATTCACTGTGCATATGCCTTGGCCCATCCCCTTTGCTTTCAGGGAACAGCTGAAGGAAGAACTCGACCTGCGGGTGACAAGCCCTCTGAGTGGTGTCATCTAGTGGTTCTCATCCCTATGACTAAACACGTCAACAACCTCAACAATCAGGTCTACTGCCTTACCTACCCATCCCCAACTATTGACACCATACTCAGTATCAAGCCCTCATCAAAGTACTTCACTATGACAAATGATATTGGCGGATGGAGTTCGCGGAGGAAGACCGTCATCTCACCACTTTCACTTCACCCTATGGTCACTTGCAACACTCCTGAGCATGCTGAATTGTCACCAGACATTGCAGCAATGGCTCAACCCCTCTCATGAGCCCCAATTATTCATTCATTTGAACTCTAGCCTCTGGGCTAGTACAGTGGTAACGTGTCGGCTTCTCATCTTAGGGGTCGGTGGTTCACGTCCCGCCCAGGCGCCCAGGCTTGGGTAAGGACTAGACTCAGCCAAGTCAGCACCAGCTGACACACGTTAACGAGTCGGCATTAGTCGACACTGGCTGGGCTCCCCTCTTGGGCATAGCCCAGGCAAGACTAAGCTTTGCATATCGAATGTATCCTTATTTGAACTCTATATCACGATAAGGTATTCAAGAATGTTAAGAAAGCTCTGCTGTAACCACCTGTCTTGGAACCTTTTAACCCTACTTTGCTTGTCATCCTTCAAACAGACGCATCCCGTCTCTACGGCATAGGCTACAGTTAATTCAATGCAAATCCAGGTTGAGGTAGAACTGCTGGCTGTCACTTGGGCCATAGCCAAGTGTTGGTTGTACATCTTCGCACCCCCATACCGATCCTGAACCACTATACCCTTGATGCCATAGAGAACCTGCAACTACAATGATTTTAGGAGAAGGTCGCCCCTTACAATTTCACAGTAGTGTAGTGTGCCAGGAAACAGTTGCACATTCCAGATGCCCTCTCCAGAGCCCCAGTCAACCACCCTACACAGGAAGATTAGGAAGATTGCACCGCAATGACTTCACACGTCAGGTTTGTAGTAACGTCTACTGCCACATCTCCTAACGACCAGTCTATGGAACTCATCATCAAGGAAGATAGGACACTACAGGAGCTCTGCACTGCTTAAATACAGGACCCAGCTTACAGTCATGTCTTTCCTATGTCTCGAAGGGATTTAAAAAAACACACTCTTCTGTCCCTCTGTATTGAAAGTTATGGGACCACCTATACGTGGACGAAGAACTAGTGCTGTATGGCCCTTGAACCGTTGTTCCTGATGCCCTTCAATGTCGCACCTTGGCCTTCTGGCCTGGCATCAATTTCGAAATCAAGAACATGTTGGAAGCCTGTAGCAGGAGCCTTACATGTGCGATGACCACCCAAACCAACCCTTCAAGTCTGTGTCTGTTGATTTTTCCCAGGTTGCAGGAAAGTCACTGGATGGAGTTTGAAGTTCCTCTATGATTACAAAGCAATGGAGGACCTCCTTCTCCAGCCACGAGTTTCAATGTTTCACAGAACACTAGGATG
>NC_061821.1:31880649-31888149 GCF_019202785.1 Penaeus chinensis | reverse complement strand
CAGAGATAGATAGATAGATAGATAGAGAGAGAGATACAGAGAAACAGAGATACAAAGATAGAGACAGACAGAGACAGACACAGAGAGAGACAGAGACAAAGACAGAGAGGGAAAAAGAAATCCATTATGCTGATAAACATTACATATAGTTTACTTACACATGTAATCGAAAAGGGTCGCATGACCTACCTGCTCCCTGCCATGATAAATTTAATCTATGCATGGTAAATCTAATCCTAATGGTGATTACACACGCGCTTCCCTTCTCACTCTGTGTATATAAGATCAAGTTAGCAGTCTGTCCCTTTAAGAACTTAATTAGCATTTAGAGTTACCTTCCATATCCTATATTGGTATCCTTCAATCAAGTTTTTTTGTGTTTTTTTTCGTATCATTTGATTAGAAAATACGAGAGAAAAGAAAACAAATATGAATATATAAAACCGGATTTGTATTTGTGCAGCGTCTTTTAATATGAGGTATGATGCTTCCTTGCACTATGCGTGTTGCAAATATGCTGAATTCTATTGTATATATGAAACCTTAATGCAAGTACGTGAGCTAGATTTTTTATAATACTTGGAGGGCCATAGAGAAAGAAGAGATAGATAGATAGATAGAGAGAAGACACACACACACACACACACACACACACACACACACACACACACACACACACACACACATACACACACATACACACACACACACAAAACAAACAAACAAACAAATAAACAAGCACATATATACAAAGATACAGACAGACGAAAGCTAAAGGCCATTCAGAAGAGAAAGAAGAGAGACAGGAAGAGGAAGAAAGAAGGAAAACTGGGGAGCAAATATTCCATCTTCATGCTGCTCTCGGAATGAAATATAAGCCTGAAATAAGACACGATCACGGATAAGAGAGAGAAAGAGGAAGAGAATAAAGAGAAAAGGCAGCAAGGATAAAAAAAAAAAAAATCAAATATTGGGAGAGACGAGGAATGGAAGGCGAGTGGAGAAAGATCTAGTTTGGATTATTGTATAAAAGAGGTTTGGGAAGAACGAAAACAGGCAAAGAAAATGTGCCAAGTCTTGTTATTAAAGGAGAAATTAAATAAAACTGAAAGTGCAAACTGGTTTTCGATTCCATGATACAATTTTATGTACACACTTTCGTCTCATACAAAGTGGCGGACGTGGAATATTCTGGACAAAGGATGATTCAAAGAAGGAAACGTGGTATTGCCTGTCTGTGTTTGTGCCCGTGTCTGTCTATTTCTTCTTCTTCTCTCTCTCTCTCTCTCTCTCTCTCTCTCTCTCTCTCTCTCTCTCTCTCTCTCCTCTCCCTCTCTCTCTCTCTCTCTCTCTCTCTCTCTCTCTCTCTCTCGTAGTTATCTATCAGTACACACATATTTAATGTAATCAATGTCATCATCATTAGTAAAAAAACAATTATACAACTGCATTATCCTTAATAAAATTAATATCATTGTTGGAATATATCAATTTTCGCGATATATGGGAATAGTTTTTTTGTAAATATAATGGAACTAATAATTGTTATCAAAAAAAAAAAAAAAAAAAAAAAAAAAAATTCACTTAACCCAAATAAATAAGGGGAACGTTCATTATGCAAATTGTTCTTTTGATTAATCTAGTGTGCTTAGCAAACAGGGTATAGGGGGAAACGAGCGTGCAACAATTGTATCATGGCGTTAATCCCTTTTAAGTTTCATCCTTTCAATTTAAACACTATTTTTATTCCACCCAAGTACAAGTAATGGGATACATCGGTCGGTTGATCAGATTCAAGAAAGAAAAAATAAATGAGAGATAGAGAGAAAGGGTGGGGGAGGGATAGAGAGAGAAAGAGGGAGAGAGAGAGAGATAGATAGATAGAGACAGAGAGACAGAGAGAGAAGGTGAGGGAGGGATATATATATATATATATATATATATATATATATATATATATATATACAGAAAGAGAGAGAGAGAGAGAGAGAGAAAGAGAGAGAGAGAGAGAGAGATAGAGAGAGAGAGAGAGAGAGAGAGAGAGAGGGGGTGGGGGAGGGATATACATATATATACATATATATACATATATATATATATATATATAGAACAGGGGTTCCCAAACTTTTTGTTCCTCAGTACCCCTTGGGCTTTTTATAGGTTCCCATGTACCCCTAACACTAAAAATTAAGCTTAATAGTAAAAAAGGACATTTTAATATTTTAATTATTTAAGTCTGCATGTTTAGATTACATAGGCATCTTAAATGATGAAAACAGAAATAAAGCAATTACTAAGGTTTCAATAAAGGTGGTGCTAATCAACACAAAGAAAATGAGAAAAGTGCAATCTGAGTGCAGATTACAACACCATGTATTGTGCAAGTAATTGTTTCCTTCAGACCAAATGTACCCCCTGAAACGTGCAAATGTACCCCTGGGGGTACATGTACCCCAGTTTGGGAACCCCTGATATAGAAAGAGAGAGAGAGAGAGAGAGAGAGAGAGAGAGAGAGAGAGAGAGAGAGAGAGAGAGAGAGAGAGAGAGAGAGAGAGAGAGAGAGAGAGAGAGAGATCATTATATGCATCGTTATTAATTCATATCACCTTTGATATTGTTCACTTCATAGTTGGAATGACACTATCTGTAATAACCGTAATAGCAAAAGTAAACCGGCAATAACGATGGTAATAATAGTAGTAAAGAGGGCAACAGTTAAGTACTGGAGGTTAACGGTGTTTAGGTCTTCAGGTATAGTTGATTGTGAGAATGGTTTAGTTTAAGGATAATTGTATATCGCTGAACGAACACCGGTTTTGCCATTCGCAAGTGAACGTAAATCTTTTGTTTACGGTGGTTTTAGTCTTTGTCTATTAATTAAAAACATATAAAACAATGGTGACGAGGCAGATATTTATGTCAAACTGAAGCCAAAGATCCCGCAGCCACCCGACGATCGTCCTCTTCTCTTCTTGCCCGAGAAGCAACCAGTCTTCATCGCCGAATCCAACACAGATACAGCTAATGTAGTGAGGTTAATTGGAAAGTCCGTGGCAGGGGTCCCCATCACCGACCCGGCGCGTGCAGAAGCCTCGTTCTCCTAAAACGCCTTTTCGGTTTCAGCAGACCGGCCTAATTTAAACTCGAGGAGAAAGGGGTTAAAGAAGCCATAACAGACAGCTCTTCTCCCGACGTCGCACCGACGAAAGGGCAAGCCCAGCAGGAATCCCAAGAAGGCCTGACTTCGTTCAAGAAAAGGGGGTGACTAGAGGCAGGCGACGCCGGTTAATATATCTAGAGGATGCCGTGACCGTAACGAACCGAGGGGTTACTCTATGAGCCCATTCCTAATGATTCTACTTTGTACATTTTATAGCTGATATTACCAGTCTTGGAATGCAGATTATTGAATCATTTAAATTCGTATTTCCCTTTTTCATTCATCTATTGTAATATATTTCATTAGCGTATTACCATTAAATTACTAAAAAGGAGAGAGGAAAAACGATTTGGATGTACTCTAGAATTCACTTTGATTTCCTAAGCATTACTGGTAGATATATTCCTTTGGTAAAAGGATTTCACGTCACTGATTTTTTTTTTTTTTCTGTATAAATCTGTTTTCCATGTGCAATTCCAACGCTATATTAATCAGAAGGAAAATGCTATCAATTAATGTCGAGTGAAAAATTGCAGATAATACAAAAGCATTGGCTTTAACTTGTTAGCACAAAATTTGCATAAATAATGAGCTCTGTGGTGAATATAGATGCTAAAGTTTAGCGTTTTGTTCTTGTAACGTAAAACAAATATTAAGATCAAGGTTCATATGACATCTGGATGCGACAACCACATACATCAATGAGGGTTTACTACTTTACTCATAAAAAATCGCCACTCTCATTTTGCTATTTAAATTGCATTAAATAGAAAATAATTTATTTTACTCCATTAACATTGACTACCAAATATTTGCTAGACTTGTTCATTAACATATAGTGTTTATTCATGTGCATATATATAATATGCATACTGCCTATCTTTTCCTTCAGCAACCTGTAAGTGAAAAACAAAATTTCACTTGCAAAAACAGAAACAGTAGAATCAGCTCATCACAAAGAATGGTAGATAAAGTGTATGAAATGAAAGCTGTTGAAGGTCACCCGTGTAGACTAAGGCATGCACTCGACACTTTATAGGATGTTTCATACACTCTTTCGAGGTACATAGAGGCCCTGGAAGCGCAGGTCATCAGAGTATATCCCTTACGAGGTCTTTGTGGCTATGGAACACAACGACTGTAAGGTGTGATGGCACTGTTAAATCCTTCTTCGTTAGTAATACCTTTCTCTAAACAATACATCCCCTTTTCATTTTTAGATACAATCCTTATCACAAAAACTAATGTATTTAATTGTATATAGTACAATATTATAATAACATGAACAAATTAGTTGACAAATTTGGGTGAGAAAACGTCCAAAAACGGGTTTATACTTTCTGTTTTTACCGTTTGTTTTGCATACAAGATTACTTAGGTAATGGTACTGGTGGTCATCAGATCATATTTCTTGAACAAGAATTCTTTGCTTATAGAACATTTATATAATTTTGTCATGTCTTACAGTTATTGCATTAACATTTTTACCCGAGATCTTTGTATCTACTAAAACAAACAACAAAACCAAATATTGTGTCCTATAATGATTTTTGTGTAAGTGTAAGAGCATTTTTAATTGCACACTGAAAAATTTGGTAAACTGCGTTCAAAAACGCAAGTAATTTAACCGCTTCAAAGCCCAATACATTTTTGCATTGCTAAAACAATTAATGTGAAAAGTTCGGTCATGAATGCAAATTAAGTATACACCCCACGCAGAGTCTCTTACAAAGTAGATTTTTCACAAACTTATTTATGTACAACACAGCCAGTATTTCGTCGAGAATTTTATAAAAAATAATTCATGAAGCTGGCTTTTATACTTGACATTTTCTTAAAGTTAATTTATATACAGGGCACCAGTATTATATGGTCCTGTATATATGAATGCATGTGTTGTGTAAAATGTCTGGGAAGGAAAAGGGCAAACGCAAGATGGATAACATCTCTGGCCTTCTTACTGCCCTGTCCACACTTCCTCTTTGATGTTCTGTTTGGCCGAGCAGGTATTTGTTCTATATAGGTCTATATCTGATTGTCATCAATACTGATGATTTTGTTATATATATATATATATATATAGTAAGAAAATTGTTCTCAGTACTATCATTGTTGCACTTGAAATCCATGATATAAGCGGTCAGTAAAAGAATTTGCAAAGGATAAGGGTAACCAAAATAGATTAAATTTGATTTGTTGGAAAACCGCAAGCATGGTCATGTTTTAGTCGCGGAATTCTTTTGAGTAAACTGAAGATTTCCCCCCCTCTTTCATGGAAGTATCCTCCACGGGGAAAAGTTTGAAAAAAAAGGCTTAAGGTACCCACTTTCCCGTTTATGGAGTATTTTACACACCTATTCGAGGTTGATAAAGGCCATGGAAGTGCAGGTCATCAAACGATAACCCTTCCGAACGAGCAGGGACTACAGAATAGGCCTATGGAACACCACGCGCAATGGTGTTCGCGTTAAGGTTTACCTCGTTAAGTGTGAGTAACCCTGGAAGTCATCAAGAGCTTTCTATGTACATTTGAATTAATTTACTTTTATAATAAGGATGTTGTTATCATTACTTCTAAATTTTATTAAGAAAAGCTAATAGTTCATAACACAGGCAACAAAAATTGCTGAAGCATTGGGCAAAATAAACAAAGCAGGTGTTTAGAGGAGACATATCTAAGAAGTAAGAAAGGGTCGTTACGGTAATTGATTTATACCGTAAACAATTGGATGGCGGTACCGTCATTCAATTCGGGTTTCATCTTGTGAATGTTGAACAGGGATTCTAAAATGAGAAGGTCGAGTCTATTAAATGTCTCATACCCGCCGTCAATAACTGTCGTGCTACGCTTCCCTCTGACTCCGCGCCTATTTATGAGGGCGGAGTCATACTTACACTTCGCTGATGAGCGTGCGGGGCCCCGCCTCCGCCTGGTTTGAAACTAGAAGAAAATGGGAAGATCAAATTTGATGCTGCGCTGTATGATGTATTATTCAGCAACGATAAGGATGTTAATGAGGGTATTGTTGCACCTAGTGCTAGACTAAATGTATTTGCATCTCTGTGTGCATATATATATATATATATATATATATATATATATATATAATATATATAAAATGTATATAAGATCCCATTGAGACCCGAAAGAAAACTGAAGGAAATTACACCAAAACACTATCGTACGATCTTTATGTGTGATATAAGACATCTAGCTAGTCAATAATTCATTTCATGTCTTAGGGTGCCCTTGGGGCACTGGCAACTGTGATGACATCTGGGACTCCTGGAGTTGAAACTTTCCACAGTTGCTGTAAAAAAAATTCTTAAAGGATATATAGATAATTTAATATAAAACAAAACGTTTTATTTTCAATTATTGCATATCTGCAATCTATACTAGCAGCAAATAAAGAAGAATCCTTCTGTAAAATGTTTGAATACATGCACATTTTTAAAATAAATATTTTTTTTTTCTGTAAATGTGTAGTTTCATTATCAATTACTACATCGAGGTAAATAAAAAATACCCTTCTATAAAATGATAGATCAATGCTTGCATAATTTGCAAAAAAGGACATCCTTTTCTTTATGTATAAAACTTGATTCATTAAAGTATCATGAAACATAAATCTCCTTCGTGAGCCTATTCTTTAATGTAAGACTAGAATAAATTGCAATAGCACTGCTGTAGTTTCCTTCTATGTGATACAGAAGTAACATATGTGCACCATGCCAAAAAAATAGAAAACAAATATCAGATCACTTATACATGAAACTCAAAGAAACAGTTTCTCTTTGCATTGTTGCAGAGAAATATCTTACACTGAGTACACAGCGTTCTGGTTCTGTTCTTACATCCTTCCCTGCGGCATCTTCGGAATGAGTTCTTATCATCAATGATTGTTGGGAGATGGGATGCACCTCTCTTTCTTTCGGCCATCCTTGGCAGAAGAGACAAGCCCTGTCTAGCTACCTTCGAAGAAGGTCCAGTCTCTGAATCAGTAGTGTCTACTGCAAAGAGACTTGCATCTGAAATACTTTGACTGTCAGTGGCATGGTCAAGGAAATCACCTGACATTAACTGGTCTGCCAAGATTAGTTTAAAGTCCAGATACTGTTTGGATTTTGACTCTATAGCATTTCTGTATTCCAGCCAACAATTGGCAGTCACAACATCAAGCATATGCAATACCACCTTAACAGTCCATTTTTTAATGCGATTTAGGCTTCTGTAATAGCTGACTATTTGATCATGAACATCTACACCTCCCATGGCACTGTTGTATTCTCTTACCACACGGGGCCTCTTTATACCAACATGGGTATTGGAAGCTTTA
>NC_061821.1:31855649-31860649 GCF_019202785.1 Penaeus chinensis | reverse complement strand
GTATGGTAAACTCTGATGATGATACATTTAGTTTGAAAGTAGTTATATGTGGTTGGCTTAATATTTCTCAGCTTTTTTGATACCGAGCGAACATCAATATTGTGGCCTTTTTTTCGCTTAGACCTAAAACAAATAACATGTATGAGTACTTCGCATAAATTAAAAATCAGAGTATTTTTTGTTAAATCTCAGGAATATTAGAAGCTTGTCACAGGAATCTGAAATTCTGCTTGTATTGGCTTATTAAATCACGTCATACTATTCTTTTTATATCACTTGTCACAAACGTAATCCAAACAATGCCGTACAACTATTTATTGAGATTGTTACAGCCCTAATGAATTATGATTGCAAATCACATTAGCATCTGAAAAGTCTTTAACCTAGACTCTATTAAATACCTTTTTTTTTCTACTGTTTATATTAACAAACCACTTACACTCTTTATCCTCATTCACTGCCTCCCATATCTTCTTAAAGTATCACAGTCTTTTTTCAATACGTTGCTGATACATACTAGAGCACGCAAATACCCCTTACGGCCCTTGGTTTAGCATACCGAAGTTGTTAACCCAAGAACACCCTTAATAATCATGCATGCGTCGCCCTGTGCCTCGGCATCGCCCCATTGGAAATGCATAAGAGATTCATATCATGGATATTGCAATCGGCCTAAATTGGTTCTAATCAAGAATGAAGTGTTTGATACTATGGCCTTAGCTGTGGGTAATTGTCCCTTGCTTTGTTATACAACGATAATGATAATGAAATTGTTCGCGTGCGACCGTCAGAGAACCGTTTCCGACTTAGAAATGCAAGTGCGTGTTCATATGCGTAAGGTGTGTCGTAACGATTATGGTGTGCGTGCAAGAGGCCTCGGAGATAATGCTCACTGTTTGGATTATCTTGCGTGTGTTTGGTTTGCTTGGGGGAGCTCTCGGGGATTCGAGCTTCGTTGTGGGGATGATGGTGATGAAAAGCGTGATGATCAATTAGGGGAGGGTGATGATGTGTCAATAGTGATAATAATAATGATAACATGTACAACAACTGCAACCAAATCAATAATAAAAAAAAAAAATAATAAAATAAAAAAAAATACAGTAATGAAAATACAGAGAATGGCACTAATTCTGATTAAAATAACGATGGCAGTAATAAGAACAATATTAATTAATTGGTACTGACACTAACAATGATAATAATGATAATTATAACAATAGCGATTTAAAACTACACAGAGGCATGAGTGTAGTTTTAAAAAAAATTATATTATTAGGTAGCTCTTACTAATGTCGTAAGTAAAAACAAACGAGCTCTAATACAGTTTACCTAAAGTGTTATTACTGTACAGCATTAAAACGTAATTAGATGATATCCTATGGTTATGATATTGTACTTCAATTATATCCAATACAAAAAAAGATATGGAACGAAGCAGATAATACGATTGTATTCTCTTACCTGTATTTAAGTAAAACCTCAATTTCCCCTTTACATAGATGCTGCAGGAGATGGCAGTAATAATAATTTTAATGGTAATGATGGTAGTGGTAATAATAATTTTAATGATGATGATGGTAGTGGTAAAAATAATTTTAATGATAATGATGGTAGTGGTAATAATAATGATAATGATAATAGTAACAGTATTGGTAATAATAATGAAAAATAATAATTGTAATGATAATAACTATAATAAGAATAAAGATTATAATAGTGATTATGATTGAAATATCAAATGTGATGATAAGAATTATGATAAAATATAGTAACATTATAAAGATGATATTGATATTGATGAAAATAGTAATAATAATAATAATAATAATAATAATAATAATAATAATAATAATAATAATAATAATAA
This sequence comes from Penaeus chinensis, assembly GCF_019202785.1. Lineage (NCBI taxonomy): Eukaryota > Metazoa > Arthropoda > Malacostraca > Decapoda > Penaeidae > Penaeus > Penaeus chinensis. The sequence goes on along the minus strand of NC_061821.1, from coordinate 31,858,779 downwards.
TAATAATAATAATGATAATGAAAATAATAATAGTAAAAATAACAATGATAATGATATTAATAATGCAAATAATAATAACGATAATTGTAATGATATGATAATGATAGAGATTATAATAATAATCATGAGTATAAAATTATGATAATAACAGTAATAACAATGATAGTAGCACAAAAACAACAGTGATAATAGTAATAATGATAATAATAATAAAAATAATAATAATAATAATAGTAGTAATAACAATAATAATAATGATGATAATAATGATAACAATGAGAAAAATAAGAGCAATAATTCCAACTCTAATACTTCTATCACTACTACTAATACTAATGATAATTATGATGATAATGGTAAAACCAACACTAATGACAATGAAAATAATAATAATGATAAGTATAGTGCTACTACTACTAATAATAATAATAATGATAATAATATTAGTTAAAATTATAGTATCAAAAAAATAAGAAATATATGTAACGCTAATAATAACGGTAATGATCATGATGATGATAACAACACAGACACTGATGATGATAATGATAATGATAGTATCATTAGTAATGATAATAATAATAGTAACCATAACAATAATAATAACAACAATAATAATGATAATATAATAGTTATAATAATAATAATTATTATAATAATAATGATAATGATAATGATAATGATAATGATAGTGATAATGATAATGATAATGATAATGATAATGATATTGATAATGATAATGATAATGATAATGATAATGATAATGATAATGATAATGATAATGATAATGATAATGATAATGATAGTGATAGTGATAGTGATAATAACGATGATGATGATGAAAGTAATATTAACAATAATCGTAATGATAACAGTGATAATAATATTATAAAAAAACAAAACAATAATGATAATGATAATGATGATATTTTTAATCATGATAATAGAGATAATGACAATAATAAAGATGATAATAATAAGGACAATGATAATAATTGTGATAATGATAATAATAATAATAATAATAATAATAATAATAATAATTATTATTATTATTATTATTATTATTATTATTATTATTATTATTATTATTGTTATTATTATCATAGTAATGATAATAAGGATAATAATAATAAGGATATCTTTGATAATAATAATAATAATGGTCAAAATAAATATGGTGACAACATTAATAATAGTAATAATGATAATGATATTGTTAATGATAATAATAATAATAATAATAATAATAATAATAATAATAATATTAATAATAATAATAATAATAATAATAATAATAATAATAATAATATTAACACCAAAACTGATTATAATAGTACTATTTCTGCTACTACTTCTACTATATTAATAGTAATAACAATAATGATGATAATAACAACAATAACAGGAACAACAACAACAATAATGATAATTGCAATAATGATAACAACAATAATAATATTAATATAAATTATAATAGTAATAATGATGATGATGATAATAATAATAATAATAATAATAATGATAATAATAATGATAATAATAATAATAATAATAATAATAATAATAATAATAATAATAATAATAACACCGAAAATGATTATAATAGTAATACTACTGCTACTACTACTAATGTTGATAGTAATAACAATAATGAGGATAATAACAACAACAACAGCAACAACAACAACAATAATGATAATTGCAATAATAATAATAACAATAATAATATTAATATAAATAATAATAGTAATAATGATGATGATAATAATAAGGATAATAATAATAATAATAATAATAATAATAATAATAATAATAATAATAATAATAATAATAATAATAATAATAATAATAATAATAAGATAATAATAATAATGGTAATAATAATAAAAGTAATGACAGCAAAGTTATAATAATAATGATCAAAATAATAATAATAATGTAAATAGTAGGGACGTTGATACTAATAATGATAATGATAATGATGATGATGATGGTGATGATGATTTAATAGTAGATGTCGTGGTTGGACTGATAAAAGAAGAAGCAATAACAATAGCAGTAATAGTGATAGTAGCAGTAGTAGTAGTTGCGATGGATGCACTCAAAATAGTAGAAGCAATAGCAGTAGCAGTAATAGTGATAGTGCAGTAATAGTAGTTGTGGTGGTTGCACTGTTAGTAGTAGAAACAATAGTAGCGGCAGTAGTAGTAATAGTAGTAGGTAAAGGAAGAGGAAGAAAAGGTAGGTAGAGTCGGAGATAAAGAAAAGGAATACCAAACAAAGAGACAAACAATGAGTGAAAGACAGAGAAAATGAAAGGAACAAACACAAAGAGAACTAATAAGGAGAAACAGGCAGAGGAAGAAATAAAGAAAAACTTAATGGCTGTTCTTATGTCACTGTTTTTGTACTATGGTAAATGATTTTAAGTCCGTTTTCCGAGGACGTTGTTCTTGTTCTTAGGCTTGAGTTCTTCTAAGGTCATTCTTCTTGATCTTGGGTCATGTTTTTAAGTCAATGATTTATTTTTAGGTCAACGTTTTTAAGTCACTCATTTCATACGTTTTTGTTTTTTTTGTTTTTAGGTCAGTCCTATTCGTCACTCTATAGTCATATTCGTTAACTCAGTGTTCTTGTTCATATGCCATTGTTTCTAAGTCGGTGTTTCTAAGTCACCGTTCTTGTTCTCTAGTCACAGTTATTAAGTTCTAAGTCATCGAGAATTCGCCGCCCGTGTCCTATATATCACCCTTTGCAACAGACGAGATAACATGAAATGCTATCATATATATCATGGGGAAACTACGCGTAGAATGATAAACTGTATATAGCTCACACACGTTTATTTCAGCTTTCCATTGTAAGTTAAAATTATTGAAAAGTTGCAATGGAAGAGAGAATGAAACTGCTAAAATGATTTTATAAGCTCGAAAAAGCAAAAGAAATTAGTAATGGTAATAATATAGGCAGTAATATGAATTAAATGAATATTGACAATAATGATGATATTAGCCATAACAATGATTATAATAATAACAGCAAGAACAGTGCTGATTATAGTAATGTAGATAATAACGAAGATAATGATAATTATGATATAATAATGACAATATAAGTAGTATTAGTA
>NC_061821.1:31828149-31830649 GCF_019202785.1 Penaeus chinensis | reverse complement strand
ACGTGCCGTCACTTTGTCACGAGACGTTTTCAACACTTTGACTTCATGGTGAACCTCATCTTTTATGTATGTGCGTCTTGTCGTCTTGGCCGTATTTTTTATATGGAAGCCATTTCGAATCCTCGTGATCTTATTCTATTTTTGGCGTTTCGTCCCAGCCTGTTTGTTTCACCCGTTCGTAAGGCATCCGCTTCGCCCTCGTGTAGTGTAATGTCTCCGTGAATCTCTTGGTTCTCTCTTAATTACAACCTTCCCCTTTTTTCTAACTTCTCTCCTCTCCTTCTCCATTTCTTTTCCTCTCTTTCGCTCACTCTCACTCTCTCCATCTTCCTGTGCCTCACACTTTCATTTACTTCTGATTTGTATTGCGCCTTCCTTCCTTATTTTTCTATGCGTATGTTTTCCTTTTCTGTGCATTTCATCTGTCCTCAATATTTCGTCATAATAATTTCCTTTCCGTCCATTTTCTTATTCCCTTCTTCCTTCCATTTTCCTACATTCTTCTCATTTTTTTCTCTCTTTACTTTTCCTCTCAACCCTTTCTTGATCCGTCTATTCTCCATCATTCTCCCTTTACTCTTCCTCTTCTTCCTTTTTTCTTTCACCTCTTTTTCGTCTTCATGCCTCCCTCGTCGTCCCCTCTTCTTCCTTTTTTCCTTTCACCTCTTTTTCGTCTTCATGCCTCCCTCGTCGTCCCCTCTTCTTTTTCTGTTTATCCCTCTCTCTTTCCCTACTCCTCTCCTTCCCTTCACTCTTATCCACTCCTCCCCTCCTCTTCACCCGGCTACCCCCACACATCAACAGTACTCCCTCCTCCCTCCCTGTCCTTTCCCATCTCTGTCCTTTCCTCCACTCTCCCCTCTCCTCCCCATTCCTTCCTCTCCCATCTCGTCCTAACTCCTCCCCATCCCATCCCATCCACCCCCTCTCCCATCCACTTCCTCCCCTCTTAGACGTGGATGGGGAAGCCATCCACATCTCTCCATCCCTCTTTCCCTCCATCCCCATCCTTTCCTCCCTTTTCGCCTTCCTTCCCCTCTCCATCCCTTCCCCTCTCCATCCCTTCCCCATTCCTTCCATACTATCCCCATTCCAGTCTCTTCCTCCCTTCTCCCTGTATCCCCTCCCTTTCTCTTCCTCCCCTCCCCCCCCCCAATCTCCATTCTTTCCTCCCCTCCCCCTCTCCCTCCCCATTCCCATCCCTCCCTCCCTCCCTCCCTCCCGCACTCTTTAAGCCTCAATAACATTTCGCACATTCCAACGCTGGGAAAAGGATCTACATACAAACCGCCCGTCATAACGAGGCCCAAACCTCGCCCGCCCATAAAAGACAGGACGACCATGCCGCCCATCCAATGGTACTATGTAGTCTCAAATATCCCGGCCGCATCCCCCCCTCCCCTTCCGCCCTCCCCTCTTCTCGCATAACCTTCTTATTCCCCTCCAAATATCCCGCCGAAAAAATTGAACAATTTTCAAAGCCGCGGTAGGGCATTTAAGATTTTTTTTTTATTCCTTTCTCTCACTGTCTCTCTTTCTCTCTCTCTCTCTCTCTCACTCACTCACTCACTCATTCTCTTACTCACTCACTCACTCACTCACTCACTCTCTCTCTCTCTCTCTCTCTCTCTCTCTCTCTCTCTCTCTCTCTCTCTCTCTCTCTCTCTCTCTTTCTTTTTCTCTCTCTCTCTCTCTTCTTTTTTATCCGTGTGATAGCTTCCAACATGGCCTCCGAACGCGCATTCTTAGCCAGGAGTTCCGAAGTACAAAAGCCCTAGCACGCCGTGACTCGACCCAACTATGCAAGAACTCGAGCCAACCAGCCATATTATAAAGGTGTGTGGCAGGACAGAGGGAAGGGGGAGGATGGGAGAAGGGGTGGATGGGATAAGAGGGAAGGGGGAGGATGGGAGAAGGGGTGGATGGGATAAGAGGGAAGGGGGAGGATGGGATGGGGGTGGGTGGTAAAGAGGGAAGGGGGAGGATGGGGGAGGGGCGGATGGGATAAGAGGGAAGGGGGAGGGGGAGAGAGGGCGGATGGGATAAGAGGGAAGGGGGAGGATGGGGGTGGGTGGGATAAAAGGAAAGGGGGAGGATGGGAGAGGCTGGATGGGATAAGAGGGAAGGGAGAGGATGGGGGAGGGTGGATGGGATAAGAGGGGATGGAGAGGATGGGGGAGGGTGGATGGGATAAGAGGGGATGGAGAGGATGGGGGAGGGGCGGATGGGATAAGAGGGAAGGGGGAGGATGGGAAAGGGAGGATGGGATAAAGGGGGAAGATGGGGGAGAGAGGGTGGATGGGATAAGAGGGAAGGGGGAGGGGGAGAGAGGGTGGATGGTATAAGAGAGAAGGGGGAGGATGAGGGAGGGGTAAAAGAGTGGGAATTGGAAGTGGAGAGTAGGGAGGAGAAGGAGGGAAAGGAGGGTATGGGGGTAGGGGGGAAGGAGGTAGAGCGAGAGTGAAGGCAAGAATGGTAAAAGGCGTGGGTTTAGGAAGGG
>NC_061821.1:31813149-31818149 GCF_019202785.1 Penaeus chinensis | reverse complement strand
GTATTGTGTTTTGGAAGTCTATGAAGACTGCTAACATTGTTGTGTGAAGGAATTATATTTAGCAGTCTCCATATTGACAAGGGCTTCGGAGGTCGATCTCAATTTTCAAACCCATATTGATATGGTATCAGCAAGTTTTGCTTTTCTAGAAGCCTTGTCAACCTGAAGTTTACCATTTTCTCCATCAGCTTGCAGATGGTGAGACGAATTGAACTGTAATTCCCAAATCTGGCAAGGAAGCACCCTTGCCAGGTTTGGGGATAGGAATGATTATAGCTTCTTTCACTATGCTTTCTCTAAAGATTGAACAGGTTCAATGTGAACTTGGAGATATCATTCGTTATGGAATATTGCTTCCTGAAGCAGTCTTAGGGTAAAGCTGCAAAATAGCGGCCATCTCCCTGTGCAATATTGGCAATTAGTATGGAAGTTTTGCTTTAGTCCTGCTTCAAAACGATATTGGGTGTCATTCCCGTTCAGTCCAAAGAGTGGAGAATTGAGCAGTGCAAGAAGGGCATCTTTTTTGTCTGTGAGGGGTTTGCCATCTGTCTCTTTCCTTTGCACAACTTATCCCATACCCATGCAGAGGGGGCTCCAGAGTTAATCGAGGATACATACTGTCTCCACTATATCCGTCTAGCCTCTTATTGCACTTGCCTGGCCCTGACTCAGGTCATGGTCACATCACTGTGTATTGCTTCAAGTCTCTAGTGCAGCTTTTCTTGCTCTGATAGGTTGTTGGCATTCACCAGACCACCACAATACTGAAGGTCGATTGTAGTACTTGCTACTTTTGGGAATGGATGGTTTTGCTTCAAGGTGAACACCCTGGAAACCATTCATAGATCCCTGCATTACTACAATTGATATAAGCAAAATATTCCACTCTGCATGTTCAAGTTGACACTTCTTCACCTCATTGGCTGGAAAGCCATTAACCCCCAAAAGTACTAGAAGGTGGTCACTTCCATGTAATACTTTCATGATCTGTCAAATAAAATCTAACTGTGCACCAAGTCAGCCAATTGAAAGGTCAATATTGGAAAATGTCCCAATTTGAATTTGGAAGTATGTGGGTGTGCCACTAATCAGAAAAACTTAATCTAATCTTGAGAACAAGGACTCTAAGGCACTAGAAGGGATGCCGCCCATTGAAATCTTTCAAAAGTAGAAATGGATGAGGGAAGTGCTCAGGTAGACCTTCTAAATCATCTATATTCATATGGAAATAATGTGTCGGTCATGTTAGGCCTATTCTCACGGCTTTCACCTGAAGTGTTGTCTGCAAGTGGATGACCTGAAAGGGAATATCCTGATGTACCATCACTGCTGCTCCTCCATAAGGTCCATTATCAAAGGCCCCATAATGGGCTTGAACTTGAAATCCTCTCCAAATTTCTTGTAGGCATACACTAACTGGGTTACAAGGATCAATCAGATGTCACAACTCCTCTCATTTTGCATGAATTCCCTAACATTTCCTCAGGATCAGGGTATCAATTTCTTTTGGTTGACAAGCTACCTCTTCAGCTGTTTGCCAACAGCATTGGTTAAAGCCTGTTCCACATATCTAGTGTTAGAGTGAGTGGTGTATTGGAGGTTAACCCCTTGCCGACGGATACGACGGGTAGACACGTGCTTTGCCCACTGTTAGTACTTGTTTGATTGTTTATACACATAGATGGCTATACTTGTACTAAGTCACCAATGAGCCAGTTAGGAGTACTGCCCGTCTCGCCCGTTCACCATTTTCTTTGATTTACGAAATATTTTACATTATCTTATTTTGCTGTTACTAATATTAAAAACACATTATAATAATGATAATGTTTATAATAAAAATAACACCATCGATATCCATAGCACTAGTAAAAAACACGTTTTTCCCGCCAATTCAAATCACGTATGGTCACAAGGTCTACTAATTGACTCCTTTGTGGCTAAGCACTAGCAGAGCCATCTATGAGCAGACATTTCACAAAAAATATAGAAAATGGGCACAGCATTTTCCCCATTATTTGTTCATTTTCCCCGACGGCATTGGGTTAAAGAATAAGGGGAAAAAGGTCGGGCTAGAACCGAGGCAATGGACTTACTTGACCGTGCAAACACCACACGGGCATGATGCAATGCCTCTGGAAAACTTTCTCCTTGTTTCTAATTACCAATACTTAGAATTTCAATCTACCTATTGCACTGCTTTGAAGAAGCTTCATGAGCACTTTTGCAGTGATAAGAGAATACTGGACCTGGGCAGTTGTCATTTTGATGACCTGTTGTGCCACACTTGACACACACTATTGGTAATCCATTTTCTCTAAGATGGCAAGAGTTGGCTTTGTGTCCATAACCTTATGGTTTTATGGTTTTACTTAATACCGGGAGAACTAACATTTTAAAAGTTAGAGGAGGTGGTGTTCATTGGTCCACACTATCAACTTTCTTCTTAAAATGTTTTACTGCCAATACCTTCAACTTCTGTAATTCCTCTAACAGTTTCTTCTCAGAATACCTCATCAGGTCTCGGAAACATAAAATTCTCTTGCACTGATTGAGTGTTTTATGAGAGCATATGACTTGAGTCTCAGGAATGTCATATATTGCATGTGGACAGTCAATTGTCTGGTGACGAAACTTTGACTCTCAGGCTACCATGTGGGATGATCCAAGAACATGTTGACACACCTCAACTATCTTGCTTTTCAAAAATATCAAAATCCATGACGAACATGCCTACAGTGATTTCCACCACAATGTACTTATTACATGGGTTGAGGACTTTTCTCCTTACCTGTTCTGGGAGCCCAGGAAGCATTGGTTTGGCCAAGGGATTGTGTAGGTTTCCAGGGAGGAGTTCTTATTAAAAAACATAAATTAGTATTCTTCATCTCCTCTTCTTCCACCTACCATGGATTCCAACGAAGGGAAGGTATAGGTTAGGGCTTAATTACACCCAACAGCCACAGGCTGTTAGGGAACTGGTGTAGCAACCCATGATTTGTCCCGGGATGGTGGCCTTCCCATTGTGGTTCATGGGAGAAACAACTGAGCAGAGTCAGCTATTGACCGATGGTCGATTCCCGGTCAGAAGAAACAAATTTTGAGGTATCCGTCCCACCTCCTCCCCATCCTGAATCTTGATCTCCTGCTTTCTCCCCCCCCCCCAAGTATCTTCGTTCTTACCTTTGTTTCCCTTCATCTCCCCTTCACCTCTTTTATTTTAGTCTCTCTCTTTACCTATATTTTTTTCCACCTCTTCCCCCCTCCCCACAACTTTTCTTCCTCTGCTCCCTCTCTTCCTCTTCTCATGTTCTTTTCTCTGAAACCTGCACTCTATCTACTGAACTTGCTTTTGTTTCTTCTATTTTCTCTAGTTTACCATCACTCCTTCCTGCTTTATTTCTCCAGCTTCCCTAATTTACCTTTATCACTTTTTAATTTTATATTTTATTTATTTCTTTCCCTTCCTTTGTTCTCCCCCCCCCCCCCTTGTTTTCGTTTTCCTATTCGTTCTTATTTCATCTTTTTCATTAATTCTCTCGTTTTCCTTCTTTTGAATTCCATCCTCATTTATTCTTCCTTATTCCTCTCTTACTTTAAGATCTACATTTTTTCTGTCTTTTTTCGGTAGTCTATCTTGCTCGATTCTTCCATTTCCTCTCTTTTGCATTTACTTATTGCATTTTCGTTCTTTTTCTTCAGCTTATACCCTCATACCTACCCCCATATCCTTCCACCCTAATTCCCCCCTTGACACCCTCAATACCTGGTTCTGAATCCTGGTCCCGTCAGTGAAGATTTCCGCCTCAGACAGACAACACGACCACATGCTTTTTTGCTGCCAAACTATGATGTAACATATATATGGATAAAACTTATTGCTTTATTGTTATATGACCTTAGACGTCTATTGCATTTATTTGTCCTAACCATTAACCATATATACTGCTGTGTTTCTCGAGTTTCTCCCACTTAGCTTCGAACAGTTCAACCTTCTCGAGTAGTGGGTAAGCCTAGCGACAATCTTTCTATTGTGATTTATATTGATCTTTAAAAAATCTTCAAAATGTTCTTAGTTGTAGATAGGCACTAAGGTTCATTTCATTAATAAGCTCAATACTTTTACTTGCAGGTTTCTTTTGAATTATTTATTTGTATAATATTGAACCCTTCTACGAGTTTTATTAATAATGCTTTATTCTACGGTTTTAAAGAATTTTTATACGTTTATAAATAAATTAAACTTGAAATCAACAGGCTAAAGTCACTGGCTGGTTTTATTTATTTATTTATTATTTTTTTTTTACGTTAATGTTCATCCCTTTAACATTTGATATTTATGACTTGTCACATTATCGACTCACATATCCATTTTCCTAATTAATGAAGATTTATTGGCGAGGAATATTTCACTTGTTGTATGGTTTGATTTTTCATTATATTTTGTTGTTTGTTTGTTTTACAAGTTAGATTTGCTGTTTTACTGAGGATATCTAAGGTGTTTTACTACACACCCTTAGTTTTAATATTGTTTATATTATAATTTCAACAAGTTTCTAAACCTTTCTCTTGTTATTTATTATTAACTTTTATATCCCATAATCATCTGGAATATGTGTATTCTTTTCTCTATTGGCACCTTGACGTGAACGATCTATTCATATACATTGTCTTCATTAAACCTGGAATAAAAGTACTAGATCGACATTTTACTGTGGCGCCGCTGAAGTAACAAGAATAGGTTATGTTTGACTTGTTTACCACTAGATAGGAATTGCTAGACGGGTTGCTTATTGTTTACGATCAGAAATGTATTTTACATTCATAGAAACAACCAACCAGATACGCCCATTCTCTTAATTGAAATCAGATTTTAATGTCGCCCTGTCCCTTGAGGACGAGAATTTCATTTGAATCTTTTTTTCATTATCTATATTTTATGCCACTTTGCCACTTGCGTAGCTGCAAGGAAAATTGAATCAGGTAGCTTGGCAACTATC
>NC_061821.1:31773149-31778149 GCF_019202785.1 Penaeus chinensis | reverse complement strand
AAGAATATATTAAAAGAATATGAATTCAATAGACAAGAGATGAACGCTTAATCACGCTATCAAAATTACGAAAATAATTATAAAACAAGAACACCAATTGTAAATATCTAAGCACACACTTAGTATTGAAATTCTGTTCCAAACTAACAGTTTAAAGAAAACGGCTCACAGACTATCGCACATCAACGGCTAGTCCAACTTAGCGCGAGAACATCATTAACAGCAATGGAAGGCTTACGCACAAGTCTACAAAGTACAAGCCATCATAGTTCAGATATAACCAAACATAGTTATCTAAACTACCACAGGGGTACACCACAGTTGTAACTGACTGATCTCCCTATATACATCGAGGCAAAATAGAATTACCTAACCACTGAACACTCGCGACGATACACGTCGGTAAACGGTGAAAAGGAGGCACGATCGGACTTGATCAACTCTTAACCTGATCGCGTATGACGCAGTATTCCGTATATCACATACAACTCGCAGCGCAAGTCGTCACACTCCTTCACCAAAATATCCAGAACACCATTCCTCCATTTGGTTCTCCGAATCACCTTTCTATGGTTGGCCACTCCTCCGGGTTCCACGTTACATTCTGTGATCATGAGAGAAAGAAAACTTAAGTACATACAAATATACAGGCCCTGAGTAATCTATAAGAGGATCCTACTCAGTGCGCCAGATTGTCCGTGGTGTCTTTGCTTAGATCTCATTAGCAGTAACCTTTGGTTCTTTTATTTTGGAATCCTCTGGGATATAGATTATATCGGGCTTTTTAATACACAATACAGTATTTTCATAATTATATTGCTCAGAATGTGCATCACAAATATACTGTATTGTATACGGCAGGTATCAGGAGAGCCGTCAGTGAAGTGTTGGAGGACGAACTATCCAAGCCAAAAACTTTCATGCACCTGGGTGGCATAGCATAAGCAAGATAGCCACTGGTATAGCGGGCAGCAGCTAGCAGCTACTCGGCGCAAATAGTGGCTGTAATAAATAGTTCCCGTTAAAATAGTTGTTCCTCATTTAATGTTTACCATATCACTTCACAGCACTTCACCGTATTTTGTTCACCTCACCATTCACCATTTGTTGAATATATAGATATATGCTCGCACAAGATGTACAAAATAAATTAAGTGGACTTATAAAGTGTTCAGGGGTGGAGCTCGGAGTAGAGTGGCAAACCATAGAATGGCAACCACCGACGATGGTTGACATGAGGCTTTGGTGGGGTCGAAACTGCCATCCGAACGGTGGAGGCGAACCAAAGGGACACTTAAACCTCACACACACACCATATACGCACACACCATATATGCACAACAATAATATATATACATATTATATATATGTATATATAATATATATATACATATGTAATATATATATGTATATATATACATATGTCATATATATATATATATTATACATATATATATATTTATATATGTATATATATGTTGATATGCATATATATATATATATATATATATATATATGTATGTATGTATGTATATATGCATATATATATACACATATATACATAGATTTGTATATATATGTATCTATATTATTATATATATAAACACATACATGCATAAATAAATAAATACACATATATATGCATATGTGTATATATATATATATATATGTACATATATATACATATATACATATGTATGTATATTTTACACAAAAACACACACACATAAACATGTATATGTGTGTGTATGCATATAAGTATAGTAAGTAATTCAAACATTAGTTTAACAAGAGAATGATAGCCTAGGCCAGGGGTTCCCAAACTTTTTGTTCCTCAGTACCCCTTAGGCTTTTTATAGGTTCCCATGTACCCCTAACACTAAAAATTAAGCTTAATAGTAAAAAAGGACATTTTAATATTTTAATTATTTAAGTCTGCATGTTTAGATTACATAGGCATCTTAAATGATGAAAACAGAAATAAAGCAATTACTAAGGTTTCAATAAAGGTGGTGCTAATCAACACAAAGAAAATGAGATAAGTGCAATCTGAGTGCAGATTACAACACCATGTATTGTGCAAGTAATTGTTTCCTTCAGACCAAATGTACCCCCTGAAACGTGCAAATGTACCCCTGGGGGTACATGTACCCCAGTTTGGGAACCCCTGGCCTAGGCTAATGGACATTAATAAATGCTATATACAAGACACATTAATAAATGCTATATTGATGGCTCTACAAGTGCTTCGTCACCAAGGATTCAGTTATAAGTCCAACGTATCTCACCTGTTTACTCTTTTCCTCGACTTTTTGCATTATTTCAGTTTTGAAAAGTGTATTCGAGATTTTAATAACAATTTAATAATCATATCATCAATGTCATCTGTATTAAAAAGAAAAATACAATTTCCCGCCAATTCAAGGAATAGGAAAATCAGGATCGGTCACAAAGGCTACTGATAGACTCCTTGCCGACTGAGCAAGGATTTTTTAACAACATTCACAAAAAAGAAACTACAGGGGATCGAACATAAAAACGGGGCGGATGAGTTAAGACATTTCCAGTTAATAGAGGAAATCATTATACACAATAATATATATAGGTTGACTATCAATAAAAATAGAAATATACCAAATATTTATTATCTCGTAATTTACGATTTAATTTCAGTACATACAAACAAAGAGTATCTTGATGAGCAGGGAAGATAGCTGACTACTCTGTATCACAGAATTACAATCCTGAGTTTTTACAGGTTGCTTATTATAAAACATGCGATAAAAGTTCTAAAGATATAAGAAATGCTGTATAAAACGTTACTAGCCATAATAATATGTATTATTATTATTATTATTATTATTATTATTATTATTATTTTACAAAGGGTTGCACAACAAGGAGACAATGAGGCAATGAGGAGGAACGGTTGTCTACCAGACCAGTAGATCTATCGTTAGACAGAAAACCATATTCAATGAGAAATAAATAAATTATTTATTAAAAAGAAATAATTGATTTTAGCATTCATATGAGAAGTTCTATGTCTGTGGAAGAGCAATATTCTTTAAGGTTAGGCTTTTTTTTCAAAATCCATACTCTTTAAGATATTAAAATGACTTCTAATTAAGGAATTTGTTGGTCTTAGTAACTTATAATATTCTTAAATTAAAAACCTTTGTGTTCTTCAATAAGGATGAAAAGGTTACGGGACGTGTTGCTTATGTAAGTAGCATTACAGCTGATACACGAGAGGTTATAGACTATTGAAGAATGTAAAGGCTTTTAATTTCTGTCTTTAATTTAGCGTAAATTACCAATGGAAAGGGGTGTTTTATGCAATCTTAAGGATAACAGTTTAAAGTTCAATCTCCAGTTAGAAGTAACTCTGGGCTAACAAATCATTCCTTTTCCACAGAGTAAATATTTTGAAGTCTTGGGCTCCTACCAATCTCAGTATCTTAAGAGTTTATAGATTTCGAAAGAAAAACCTTACCTTATTGACTATTCATCTTTCACAGTCATTGAACTTCTCAAACGAATAATAACACCAATTATTAATCTTTTTTTTTTCGTTTCAAATAACATAAAATTTTGTTCCTTAATGTATTCGCCACCAATGACCTTAATTATTGACGCGGCAAATAGTTTTCAGTAATCAATCACCATTTCTTAACTCTTTAGATCATCATCGTATGGGGGTATACGCATGGCTGCGTTTTGCCGCGCCCAACCTTTGCCTCCACCTCCTGGGGTCCCTCCGAGCAAGCCTCCATGCAGCATTCCTTCCCACTCGCATCACATCTTGGCAGTTCTGATCGACTTGCTTCAGCCAAGAGCTCCGTGGCCTTCCCCTTGGTCTTCTCCATCCTGGGTCAACCCTCTCGGAGATGACCCCATAAGCTGGATCTTCCTCAGGAAAACGAGCCACATGCCCATAAGAGCTGAAGTTGGCGCTCTCGTATCAGACTGGTAATAGGTCTTGAATCAGTCTCATGGAGTATCCTCTGATTGGACACATGGTCCCTCCAGGTATACCCTATGATTCTGCGAAGACACTTAGTACCAAAGGAGTCAAGACGGGCCTTCAGAGCACTGTTCAGTGTCCAGGTCTCACACCCATAGAGTAAGACCGGGATCACCAGTGCTCTGAAGAGCCTGATCTTAGTTCTAGTCAAATACCGACAGCGCCAAATACTCCTACTGGGTGAGTCCATAACGCCGTAGGCCAGTCCGAGATCATTCTTCATACATATTTTAATAAGCAAAGTAAGCATTATAATTTTATGAGAGAGTAGACCGCTGTCTTCCCCACTTATTTAAGGGTTTGGTAAACATTTAGCACATTTCTGTTTATTATTGATAGTCATTCCATATATGTTATTGTGTATAATGTCTGTGATTTCCTATATCAATTGTAAATGTCCTAAAGGTAATAGAATTGTGATATCTTGCAATTTACCTGATAAGCCTAGCATTCAAATATATTGTAACATTTTCAAGACACATTTTAGCTTTCTGTTGTGCATAACACATATTTGACTCATAATAATGTCCTTTATACTAGCCTAGATCATTCTCTTGTTAAACAAATATATAATTTACTTATTTCTAACATTTTATGACATCCCGTTTATTATTTGATTGTCATATAATTACCAAGATGTATTCATTATCTCAAATTAATATATGTCAGTATATGAAAGATTTATTACCCATTTATATCCAATTTACCATTGAAGATGGGTGGATTAAAAAGACCACAGTACTACATTTAGTTTGCGTCAACGCAATTAAGATGATCTTAATTGCGACGTTTTAGATACTTACTGTTCCTCCGCTTCCACCTTGGAAGATCAGCTATTGCATACATTTATATATATATATATATATATATATATATATATATATATATATGTACATATATATATATATATATATATATATATTATATAGATGTATATAGATATAATATATATATAATATATATATATATATAT
>NC_061821.1:31765649-31768149 GCF_019202785.1 Penaeus chinensis | reverse complement strand
TTGCTCTATGTCACATTCCACAATGTCTTGTGTTACTAACTCGTGATGTAAAGCGCTTTAGCCAGAATTTCTTGAATTAGGGGAGCTACTCAACCCGTTTCAGGAAACGTTCCTCAGAGGTACAATGAATACCTACTGTACCAGGAATCGTGAGATCAGTGTTTTGTTAAACTGCGACACTGTATATATAGACTGCCGCGAAAATCCAGCGGTTAAAGCACTGGACTCCAACCGTCGTGGTCCTAGGTACAATTCCCCGGCGCGGCGGTTGTAAAAAGGCTTGTGCTCCGACTACTGTCTTGAGCCCGGTCTCACGGCGAGAAAACGACATATCGCCTTGAGAAGTCAAACGCAGGTGTCGTAGGGGAAGACACCGCCGTGGCACAAGTGTTAGCGCGCCGAACCGCGGTTGATTAGGAAGGGCATCCAATCAAGCAAGGGTGGCACTACCAAAATACCTCTCAATAGTGAATTGAGAGAGGCCTATGTCCTGCAGTGGAATGAATGGCTCTTTAGTGAGAAAGGAATAAAGAAGCGGAAAGGAGAAGAAAGAGGAGGAAGGGGGAAAGAGAAAGAGCGAGAGGGGGTAGGGGAAAGAGGGAGAGGGAGAAGGAGATGGAGAGGGAATGGGAAAGGAAAAACAACGGATGGGGAATGAGAAAGAGGAAGAAAGGAGAAGGAAAAAGGGAAGAGTGGAAGGAGAAAAAGAAGGAAGGGAAAAAGAGGGAGAATCGGATAGGAATAAGAGAAAGGAGAACTAGGAGGAAAGTGGAAGCAGAAAAGGGAAAGGAAGATGATTTCGGAGAAATGTGAAGAAAGGAAAGGAGATAAGGGGAGAGAGGAGAACGATTGACAGATATGAACAAGGGAAAGAGAGGGAACGGGAAGGCGAAAGAGAGAGGGAGGGAAAGGAGAAAGAGGGAGGAATCAGAAAGAAAAAAATCAGGACAAGAAGGATAAATGGGAGAAAAAAAGAAGGATAGAGGGAAGGAGAGAACGGAGAGGAGATAAGAAGAGAAAAAAGGAAATAGGAGGAAGGAGAAATAGGAGAGGGCAAAGGAGACCGAAGGAGAAGGGGAAAACGGGAAAGATAGGTGTTAGACGTAGCATTTACATAGGCTCTGTCTATATGCAAATATCTTCCAGCTTATAATCCACTTACGTATCCTTCCCCTCCCTCTCCCCTCTCTCTCCTTTCCTCCTTTCTCTTTCATCGCTCATTAATTTCCTCCCTCTTCGTTTTTCTCCCTCTTCCCGTGTTTTACCTGAGCTTACGAATAAAATGAATGGTGGAATTAGTCATTTAAAGAAAAAAAAAAAATTTTTTTTTTTTTTTTTTTTGCTACACGCCACAGAAGAAAAGTCAAGACGAATCGGTCTGATTTTTTTCTAGCATTATGGTTGTCTTGTATATAGTTGTTGTTTTTGTTGGTCTTGCTTTTCTCCTTTGTAAATCTGTGATTGTAATTGCTGTCATTATTTTTGTTTTTAATATCACTAGTAATACTGGTACCATTGTCAGGATTATTTTAGTGATCATTGTTTTTATTATCATTCTAATTGTTTTTAGAATTATAATTGTATATACAGCTATAATTGTTAGCATTACTATTATTTTATTTATTAGTTTCATTATTACCATTACTATTTTTATTATCATTATTACTATTAGTGTTGTTATTATCACTATTATACTTATTTCCATTATTACTACTGTTATTATTACTAATATTATTACTATTACTACTATTACTACTATTACTACTGCTACTAATATTATCATTATAATTATCATTATTATTATCATTATCGTCATTAGTATTATTTTTATTATTAATGTTGGTACCATTATCATTATTATTATCGTCGATATTATCATTATTCATATTATTATCATCATTAACATTATTATCATTATCATTATTATTATAATGATTATAGTTATCATTATTAGCATCATTTTTATCATCATCATTACGATCATTATCATTGTTTCCAGTATCATCCTATATCCAGCATCACAGACAAAACGGCTCCATTCATATTTCCATTTACATAAACATCTATCTACACAAAGTTACACAATATGTGAAACCACATAGAAGCCAAGCCATCTAGAGATATAAAAGACACAGAGAATGAACTTTGATCCACTTAGAACAGGAAACAGAGGATCAGGTTCTTCAAATGTCTTAAGAGAAAGGAAGTTAAGCGTGTGTTTATAGCTTTTTAGAGATGTTCCTCTCGCTTACTCTCGTTAGACGAAAATGATGCATAAACTTTAATGTGGTATGAACACTGCGCTGAGATGAGATTTCTTGTCCTTATTTTGATCATGAACTTTGATATTTACATTATTTTTCACTAGTATTATTTGTGACGACATTTGTCACATCTGTCCTAGACATGCTCTTGCTTCTAATATGATGTTGAGTAATGTTATTATTAATAATTTAATTATCAACATTGCTTTTCATGGTATTCCTAAGAGAGAGAGAGA
>NC_061821.1:31758149-31760649 GCF_019202785.1 Penaeus chinensis | reverse complement strand
CAAACTAAAAAAAGGAAAGCTATTGCTCTGACGCTTTCCTAACGATATAAAATCTCAGCGGGCAGATTGTGGCGCTCCTACTCTGCTCTCCCTTTCTAATTGACTAATCTGCTAGGTCGCTTCAAGACAAAGCCACACACCTCACCCCACTCCCGCTCTCAGGATCTCTCGATGCACCATCTTCGGGAGTAGACTGGAAGGGAGGGTGGCTGTTGAGTCACTATAACATAGAGTAAACGCATTTGCCTAAAGCTCACGTTGTGTCGAGTTTCCAGAAGGTGATGTCGACTTTCGTATTTATACGCATAGGTGAACGAGCACATGAAGATACACACGCATAATCCATTTAAAAACACGCATCTGGACACATGTAACACAGTAATCAAGCACACACACGCACGCACACACACACGTGATTTCGTATTCTCATGCAGGTTCATCTCAATCGACATTTTATTCCCATCAAAAACTTCAACTCTTATATATATTTTTTTTTATCGATTATTTAACATGTTTAATTTTTCATCTACTTCTATTCTCAACAATTCCTTCATCCAATATTTGTTTTCATCAGTGAGATCTCATTTCCAGAGACAGATGTAAAGAAGATACGGCACGACCCTCGACAAATTACTTCGTAAAAGTCAAATACCCGTCTGAAAATTGTTTAAGTAATTCATTCAGTAATTAAGAAACAATTGTGTTGTTGTTAAATATGGTTCTTTTTTGCTATTATTTTTTATGAAGATCATGTTGATGATGATGATAATGAAGTTAGTGTCAAAACTAAAGATAATAATCATCATATCCTCATTATCTTCATAGATAATGAGGATATGATCATTATTATCTTTAGTTTTGACAATTTGCTTTTGATTATTACTGTTGTAAATATATCAGTGTTGCGATCAATACATTACCCTGAATATTAGTGTATTATCATTATTTATTAAAGTTTTTATTACAATATGAACTTTAAAAGGGAATTATATAGATTCTTACTTATTTTGCTTATAAATATCAATAAATGTTTCACACACACACACGTGCGCAAATGTGTGTGTGTGTGTGTGTGTGTGTGTGTGTGTGTGTGTGTGTGTGTATGTGTGTGTGTGTGTGTATGTGTATGTGTGTGTGTTACCACTCGCCAAATTTTGGAAAACTCCAGATGGTTTGCTGAAAACAATCCAGATTCCGAGAAAAAAGAGGCCACTATATTTCACAGTAAACTGATATTAGTAACCCAGTAAAAGTGTTATTTCGACCTACTTATGTGTGGTTAAAATGAAACAATTAATAATATTTGCTTGTCCCATGGTTTAGCCTTTTTCGGGGCGGGATCTTCTCGACACTGCATCCCGCAATTGATTCCTTATCCTCAGAACTCATTTTACTTCGAGGGTGAGCAAACGACATTGTTACAATAACAGCTCGGCACTGAACTGAAAAAAGTATCAGTTAATGCTACGTGCTGGTTGACGTGTCTGGTACAGGTCTGTCGCTCTGATGGCCAATAGTCTATCTTAACTATATGCTTCAACATACTGCTTAGTAAGAAAAGTGCATACTAGATTGGACGAGAATAAAAAACAAAAAAACAAAAACTAGATTTACACACACACACACACACACACACACACACACACACACATATATATATATATATATATATATATATATATAAAGAACAACTAGAAACCCAGGTCACATTGGGGGGGGGGGGGGGTCTGTAAAAAAACGGTAGTAGCAATACTGAAATATATATATATATATATATATATATATATAATTATCACAATTTTACTGTGTAGATTGGTTATAAACACTCACCTTACCCTCTCTTTGTCATTCGCTCATTTTTCTTGCACTCCATCACTCTCTTTATCTCTGTCTCTCTCTCTTTCCCGCTCACTTGGCGTATCGTTCTAACAAGTAATTATACTGATAACGTTAAATTAGGAACCTGATAGTAACCCTTCTCCCATTCAAAAGATTAAAAGACAGTTTCATGGCAGACAATTCAGTTACGCAATTGAGAGGGAGAAATGTGAACAGCCTAATAAAATGGCTTTGATCAAGGCAGTTAGGGCTTCAAGAATCCAATAGACCACTGGAGCCGAAAGTGCTTGAATTACAGATTCGCTTACTTTTTTTTTGCATTAATGTTTTTGGATCCTTTCTTTTCTGTGTATTTCTATCTTGCACCCTCTTCTACTTGCTCACAAATAGAAAACATAGGTATGTGTATGCTTATATATATATATATATATATATATATATATATATATATATATATACATATATATACATATATACACAAACGTGTGTTTGCGAGGGAATATGTATATGTATTTATATATATGTAACCCCTTTCGTAGATCTATATACCCGTGACCCCGCAACGCCAGTCATTAACACGTTCATTTCTTGCCAACATTCACTTGATTTAACCGGCGCTTACTTGACTACCTTAACTTACCCGGCGTTCACTTACCAAACT
>NC_061821.1:31750649-31753149 GCF_019202785.1 Penaeus chinensis | reverse complement strand
CCAATGATAAAGTTTTTTTTTTAGTGGAGTTGAAAGGAATACATATAAAAAAAATGAAAAGAGTAGGATTACTAGAAGAGGCAAAGTACACCGCTCAAAGAGGCAATAAACCTCAGGTACTTAAGATTAAATGAATAACATTATATGATACTTTACGTTCATTCTAACGATTCGAAAGCCCCAGAACTTATTCCAGTCGATGTTTATTTCCGAGAAAAGGAAATAAATGCTCTGTCGGATGATGCAATAAAGAAAATGAGATCGGGAATATATGTGTTTATTCGGCAATCGAGTCCATTTACTCCTAACGAGTCATGGGATAGGCTTTCATAGATTCTTGTAAACAAAATATAGACGATATCCAAAAAAATATCTGAACTGCTTTGTCTCTGTAAAATTCTATAATGGGTCAGTTCGTAAGTTATGGGTTTTGAATACATTATCAGAGGCGTTTCATTTACTTCTGCAGTCGATGCGTAGTTACAGGGAACACTGAATTATTTGAACCGAATTAAATGGAGGCAGAAACTGCATCCAGGAAATGAAAGAGAGAAAGAGAGAGAGTGAGAGAGAGTGAGAGTCAGAGTGAGAGTGATAGAGAGAGAGAGAGAGAGAGAGAGAGAGCGAGAGAGAGAGAGAGAGAGAGAGAGAGAGAGAGAGAGAGAGAGAGAGAGAGAGAGAGAGAGAGAGAAAGAAAGAAAGAAGGAAAGAAAAAAAAAACTTTCCCATGTTCCTGATCCTTAAATTCTTCATGCCGTCAGCCTACAGAGTTCGTTTTTTTTCAACTGAGATACGAATGAATATATATAAATATATATAATATATACATAAATATATATATATTATATATATATATATATATATATTTGTATGTATACACATATATATGTATATATAATATAATATATATATGTAAATATATATATATATATATATATATATATATATATATATATATACATATGAATGTATGCAATGTTGGCCTACCTATTGAGACCACCGGAGGTTTCAAACATTTTAGTTGAATATGTATCCCAAAATGAATAATTGAACAATTCTATTCATGTGTATTATTAAAAACATGATACGTGTTACCAGAATAGCCACACAGCCTTAATCACTGCAGAAACACTTGTACACAATGTACCGGTGTTTTTTCCTGATTTCTAAGTTTTTAGTTCAATTAGCTCAACTTTGCTAATACATTCTATTCAGCTTATCTCGTTTTTCATGTGTTTCCATAAACATTCAATAGGATTTAAATCTGGACTGTTTCCAGGTCAATCCAAACTGGTTTTGACACTTTTGGCTGTGTGGCAGGGAGCTTCATCATACATGAAAATGCAATAATTATCTTGGAACCTCTAAGTGACCAATGATGTCACGATATCCAACTTGATTTAGATTGCCCTTTTCACGCTCACAGATCACAGATCACGCCATCAACCTGATAGGAAATTTTAATTGTGATCTTTGGTAGTCGGGGTGGTTCTTCTCTAAGCTGGTTCTAACAAATTTTTGTCTGTTAATCAGTATTTCTACCGTAGACTCACCAGATAAACAGACATGCAAATGAAAATCACAATAATGTTGCGAGATGACTGGAACATTCATATAAAAAAGAACTCTCTCGAACATGACATTTTTCTGATCTTGGTTTTGAACCAATATCATATTAGATGTAATCTATTGTAACTGGCATATCATTTTCCATGTATGCATACGCATTTCACTAGTTCATGTTTCAATCACATAGAAACGTAATCAAAAGAAATATTTAAGTGAGCTTCACCTTTTTCCAATCCATTTTCAAACATTTTGTATTGTCTGGGAGAAAGGACACGATTTCTTCCACACTTTCCCTCCTGGTTCATAGTTTTCAAAATGATATATATATCTTTTTTACTTTTACAAATGAGAAGTTTTTTGGGGGGCTTTTTAACATTGGCTTAGTGGCGTTCTTGGAGATAAATTTCAGTGGCACTAAAATTCACCCGACCCAGATCGTTTCCTCCAGCCATGGTGCTTCAGTAGACTGTCTTGATTTGAATTGCACAGAAAATAGGCTAGGTTTAGTCAGTACATGGTAGTGCAAGTAGTTGCACACATTATAAGAAATAAAACCGGAAACTGGAAGTCCGGGAACAGTGTTAACAGTCACATGTCAGTTGTGACAAATTTTGAGAAACGACGGAACGCTAGCAAAACCTCCAAACTACCGGAACTATTGCCTGTTTTCCCCATTTTAGCTAATTCACTAAGATTCTCAATACTACGGAGAATATGATTCTCCAAAGAATAATCATATCAGTACATTCATGCATCTATCCATCCATCCATCCATCCATCCATCCATCCATCCATCCATCCATCCATCCATCCATCCATCCATCCATCCATCCATCCATCCATCCATCCATATATACATACATACATACATACATACATACATATGTATGTATATATATGTATATATATATATATATATATATATATATAT
>NC_061821.1:31733149-31738149 GCF_019202785.1 Penaeus chinensis | reverse complement strand
ACATACACGCACACACACACACACACACACACACACACACACACACACACACACACACATACACACACACACACACACACACACACACTCACACATATTTATACATACATGTTTATTTATATATACACATGTTTATATACATGTACGTATATATACATATATATAATACATGTGTATATATGTATATGTATATATATATATATGTGTGTGTGTGTGTGTGTGTGTGTGTGTGTGTGTGTGTGTGGGTGTGTGTGTGTGTGTGTGTGTGTGTATGTGTGTGTGTGTGTGTGTGTGTGTGTGCATACATACACACACAGACCCATACACACACGTGTATACCTTTTGCCTCCCCCCCTCTTTCCTTTTTCTTTCCCTGTCATGCTCTGCCACCTCCTCTCTATCCTAAATCTTTACTTCTCTCGTCCTACTTTAAGCCCTACAACTATCACCTCGCATTTCCCTCCTCTTCCTCCTTAAACCCCTCGTCTCCTTCGCTCTCATTCACTTTTTTTCTCTGAGCCCTCCGTCTTTCTCTCGTCCGTTTCCCCTTCCTCATATCTCTTTTCGCTTTTTTATATATATAAATATATATGAATATCACTACTGCTTATTTATATATATATATATATATATATATATATATATATACATTGTGAATATAGGAAACAAACATATATATATATATAAATTAATTAATTATAAATATGAATCCGAAGTGCATTTCAGCAAAATAAAAGATTTAGTGACTATTTACATACATATCATAAGTCTCTTATATAAACACATATGTTTGCTTTCATTAGTAATATGCAAATATTCATTTATTTGTCAAATATTTATCCGCGCATCGAGTGTAATCAGTATTTCCATTATTAGACATGTATTGCGATTACAGAAACATATTTATGGATAAACAGATGTAAAGACCCATTAACTTGCAAATACATGTATACATACAAAAACGTACACGAATCTGTGTATCTGTGTATGTGTGCGTTATTGCAAAACTGATAAAGTCTAGCTATAGTGAAAGCCAAATGGTCTTTCATGCGGGGAAAATTGCAAACAAACCTTGTGCAAAAACAAACTAGAACGCTTAGATCAGATGTTATTTGTTTTGCCTTTCATACATTTTGTTTTCCTTGCATGCTGCTGCGCCAAACAAAAGACATTTGTAAAGCAATGAAGCCGTCAGTCTCACGTATGCAAAACCGGTTTATGGTTTAGTCTCTAACATTCCGTGGAAATGTTTACCAGAATTCATGAGTTTTTGTTTAGTTCATTTTACTGTTTGACGTGTTTATTAATACTGAAGGTCTATGTCGTATGGGTGTAGGTATGTGT
Source organism: Penaeus chinensis (assembly GCF_019202785.1). NCBI lineage: Eukaryota > Metazoa > Arthropoda > Malacostraca > Decapoda > Penaeidae > Penaeus > Penaeus chinensis. The sequence continues at coordinate 31,736,805 of NC_061821.1, read as the reverse complement.
GAATATTTGTGTGTGTGTGTGTGTGTGTGTGTGTGTGTGTGTGTGTGTGTGTGTGTGTGCTATGTGTGTGTGTGTGTATGTGTGTGTGTGTGTGTGTGTGTGTGTGTGTGTGTGTGTGTGTGTGTGTGTGTGTGTGTGTGTGTATGTGTGTTATGGGTGTGTGTGTGTGTATGTGTGTGTGTGTGTATGTGTGTGTGTGTGTGTGTGGTATATAAATGCGTGGATAGTGGTGTCTGAATATGCACGTCTCCGTATTCTCGAGAGAAAACCATCAGCAGAGCGCCTTCTGCTCCACTTCCTCCTTTCAATCATTCCCACACACTCGAAAGGTGCCAGACCGATGCAGTTACCGAGTTTCATCCGAGGAGACTGAATCAGAAGATAAATTTATAAAGGAAAAACAGATATCTCTACTAATGGTAATGAGGATGATGAGGATAATAGTGATGATAGTGGGTTGGCGATGATGATGTTGATAATAATGATAGTAATAATAACGATAATAATGTTCATGATTCTTATCATTATAATACAATATGTATGTTATGAGTAAATGATAACACTTGATCAACAGTCAAAAGAACGTAACGATATTATTAGAATGTCTTCAGTCTAAACTGAATAATGTTTCATTTTAGGTAACTGGTTTGTGATGGTCTTAGTAACATTTTCGCCTAACAGAGAGAGAGAGAGAGAGAGAGAGAGAGAGAGAGAGAGAGAGTGAGAGAGAGAGAGAGAGAGAGAGAGAGAGAGAGAGAGAGAGAGAGAGAGAGAGAGAGAGAGAGAGAGAGAGAGAGAGAGAGAGAGAGAGAGAGAGAGAGAGAGAGAGAGAGAGAGAGAGAGAGAGAGAGATAATGAATATCCGTATCTACATGGAGTATAATTTTCGTCTGATACATTATCAAAATGACGAAATCAAAATGGAACTTGAGCTAACGTCAAATACCTCTTTGGGGCAAAATCGAAGGGCCATACCATACATTCAGCATAGAACCCGCGCCATCGCTATTCTAAGCTCGGGGAGACGTGGGTAATGGAGCACAACCGTGAGTGAACGTGAGTGGCATTTGCGTCATCACGATATAATTGGTAAGTTAATGAACGTCTGCATAACCATTTAGTGTTTAGTTAATGGTGGAGAAAGGGGGAGGGTTATTGACGAAAGGGGGAGGGTTATTGACGAAAGGGGGAGGGGGCTGTCCTCTGCGTGGATATTGGATATCGGTCGTAGTCTTCTCTTATTTCCCTTTTTTTGGGCTGAAGCAAGAAATCGAACAAGAATAAGAGTGTCTACTACGAGGAACTTAATTTTGTTGCCACTGCTATATGAAGATGTATATTACTTTTGTTCATGCTGATAGTCAAAAAAATATGTATATCTATATATCTATATATGTGTGTTTGTATGTATTTATATACATATGTATTTACATATATGTCTATTTATAAATAAATATATATAAATATTTATGCATATATATATATATATATATATATATATATATATATATATATATATATATATATATATATATATATATACACGCACACGTGTCTACTTATAAACGAAAAAACAACAACATGTTTATGCACACACACACACACACACAATGTTTATATATACATATATACACATATATAAATATATATATATATATATATATATATATATATATATATATATATATATAAGGGTGCGGGAGATAATAAAAATCTGTTCATATAAAGCAGAAGAAAGGATAAGCAGAAAGGAAAACAATCCAGAAAAAAAGAAAAATACCTAGAAAAAAAGGAGAAAAAAAAAACGTAATAGGAAAAACAGAGAAATTGAGAGACACCGATGAAGGTGAAAAACGAGAGCGAGAAAATGATAAAAAAAGAGACACAAATCGAGACAACCAAAACGAAAAGAAAGAGATGGAGGAAGACAAAGGAAATATATAACGAAGAAAGAAAGAAAAAAATACAAAGAAAAAAAAAGAGACACACAAAAGAGAAGAAAACAAAGAGAAAGAAACAAAGACATAAAGAGAAGAAGAGAAAGAGAAAATAGAAAGGGAAGGAGTCGAAATCGATCAATCGAGAGACACAGAAGTTATGACAGCCATAATCGGGGAAATGTCAAAGGTTCTATCTATCTTCAGCCCAGTATTGATACGTGGTCACGAAAGGCACGCCCCTCACTGATGGCTGTGGCGAGGGAGACTGAGCTCGGTTTAAATTCTGAGATTAGTCTTTGTTTTGTTTACTTTTCCTCGATTTTGTCATTTATTCCTTCATTACTTTTAGTTTATGGACACTTTGTTATTTATCTCTCGCTCTTGTGTTTTGTGGTCTAAATGTTGGGTTTGGTTTGATTTGCTTTCGTTTCTTTCGTAGTTTGATTTATTTTTTAATCAGTTTTTGGACAATATGTTATCATTCTGTCGTCCTTATGTTTTGTGGTTTATATTTCGGGTTTAGTGTGTTGCGTTTTATTTTCTGTTGCTTGATTTCGTTGTTTTATTTATTTTTATCAGTTTATGAACAATTATATTATCTTCTCTGGTTTTTGTGAATATAATAATCGTAATTATTTATTTTGCTTACTACAAAATCGTGATAACTATATTGTCAAAAATGAGTAATGACAACTACGGTAAAAATCTTTCCATGGGATAACGATGTTAGTGATCTTCACAAAAAGAAACATTAATAATCAGAATATCTAATGTTAACACTCATAATAGTATCACAAAATCAGGAATAATGTTAACAAAGATGAACATGTTATTACTTGTATGCCAGCGATTACTTCCAATACATATAATAATGTTAATTGCAGATTTGATATAAGTAGTATTGCATGGAACAGCAACTTGTCTTCCTACTAATCCTTCAGCAAAACAAAGCAGCAACAAATACGATATTAACAATAACAATAATGATAATGTTGATAACAGTTAATATAATAATGACAATAATAATTAGGACAATAATAATAACAACTACAGAACAACAACAGCAAAAGCAACGATAATGATAAGAAAATAATAATGATATTAACATCAATAATGATATTGATAATATTAACGATAATAATGTAGTAGTAGTATAAATAATAATAATGATAATAATAATGATAATGATAATAATAATAATAATAATAATAATAATAATAATAATAATAATAATAATAATAATAATAATAATGATAATGATATTAACACTAACAATAATAATGACAAAAAAAAAAGAATAATGATCACACACACACACATACACACACACACACACACACACACACACACACACACACACACACACACACACACACACACACACACAAACACACACACAAATATATATATATATATATATATATATATATATATATATATATATATATATATATATATATATTGATAAAACCTGGAGTCAAGTGACTGAATTATCTGACAAGGCAAGCCACGGTGACAGCTGTTTGGCCAGCAACAGTAAGGAGAATATGAGAACGGGATTATGAAATAGCCAGAGCCCGAATATCAGAGGGAGTGACAGGAACTGAGCACAGGGAGAAGGAGGGGTTAGAGACTAATGGGTTATTAGTGGTTTTCGCCCTAGGGGTTTTGGGAGAGAGGGGTTTCCTGGAACGCTGTGTCATTTGGATTGGTGGG
>NC_061821.1:31658149-31670649 GCF_019202785.1 Penaeus chinensis | reverse complement strand
CGTGGCCATGGGGTCTCCCCTCTCTCCGGTCTTGGCGTGTTTATGGAATTCTTCGAGTCCGAACTTCTCCCTTCCGTCTCCCTTCGTCCGACGGTATGGCTGAGGTATGTTGACGACGTCTTCGCTCTCTGGCCTGATGACCCTGCCCAGTTCTCGGACTTCCTGACCCAGCTGAACTCCCTCTCCCCTTCCATCCGTTTCAAGGTGGAAAGGGAGGCTGACAACAAGCTCCCCTTCTTGGACACCTTGGTACATCGCTCTGCTGAACATTTTTCTTTCTCCATATACAGGAAGCCCATGCATAGTGGTATGTACATACACTTCTTCTCATACCATCCCCTCCATGTAAAGAGAGGTGTTGCCACTTCGCTGTTCCTCCGCGCCCTCCGTATCTGTGACCCCCAATACCTGGATGGAGAGATCGACTTCCTGCGTCGTTCGTTCTCCAAACTGGGCTATCCTCGTCATGTTCTCGACGCCGCGTTATCCAGGGCACGGCGTACCTTCTACCACGACTTCCCCCTTAAAGAGACTCCTCAACTGCCCGTTCTCAGCCTGCCCTACACTGAGGAGATCTACTCTCTCCGCCGCCCTCCTCACACTCTCAACTGCAGGCTGATCTTTCGCCAGGTGAACACCCTCCGCCGTAACCTGGTCCACACCAGCCCACCCTCTTCCTCGAAGGTGGGCACCTATGCTGTTCCTTGTACCTCCTGTGACAAACAATACTTTGGCGAGACGGGCGACAGTCTCACTAAGCGCCTGTCTCAACATAAGTACGCTGTTTCCAGGGGGCACAACAACAACGCTCACTTCTGCCATCCGTGGGATACAGGCCATCTGATGGACTGGTCAGCGGCGCGAATTATCTTTCCTTCCGCTGACGTCCACGTCCGCAGACTTGTGGAATCTTCCCTAATTAAGCTGCTTCCCAATTTCAACCTGAACAGCGGCTTTTCTCCTGCTGACAGTCTCCTCGCTTCCCACATCCTTCGCCTTCTCCCGTATGCCGGCCACCCTTCACACAGTCCGCCCGACCCTCCGACCTAATCTGACCTCCCTTCGTTTCCGTTCGTTTGTCCTCACCTGCCCCGTGTCTCTGCGTTGCCTTTCCTCTCTCTGTTTTATACCCCCTCCTCTTCCTTGCCTCCTCAGACCTGAAGATGGAATCCAGGTGGATTCCGAAACTGTAGTCTCATTTTCAATTAATTCTAGTTTTACAGTGTGGGTTTTTATACCATAGTATCAACACGGTAGTGTGTTTTCTCCTTTCATAGCATTATTATTATAGTCATTATCATTTTATTATCAGTATTGCTGATATCATTATCTTATCATTATCCTTAATATTATTATTATAAATACTATTATTATCATCGTTGTTTTAATCATCCTCTTTATTATCAGTATCAGTTTTATTATTATTATTATTATTATTATTATTATTATTATTATTATTATTATCATTATCAGTATTATTATTATTATTATCATTATAATTATTATTATTATTGTTATTATTATTATTTTTTGTATTATTATTATCACTTTTATTATTATTGTTATTCTTATTATCGTTATTATCACTATTCTCATTATTATCATTATTATTATTATTATTATTATCACCATCTTTATTATTATTATCATTATCATTATTACAATTGCCATTATTTTATTATCATTATTATCATTATCATTAGTATTATTATCATTATTATTATTATCATTCTTAATATCAAGCTACGTATGATGTATATAAACTTATATACCGTGAGATACCTTGGTCACTATTATTATTATTATTATTATTATTATTATTATTATCATTTTCATTTTCATCATTGTCATTATTATTATTATTATTATTACTGTTATCATTATTGTTGTTATTAGTAATATTATTACTGTTATTATTACTATTATTATTATCATTGTTATCATCACTATTATCATTGCTATTATTGGTATTATTATCATTATCATCATCATTATCATTTCTATTATCATCACTGTTATTATCATATATGTTATAAAGATATTTTTTATATTACCATTATTATTCTATTAGTATTTCTATTATTATTAACACTTTTATTATTGTTATTATTATCATTCTGACTCTTATTGCCACTGCCATTGATATCACTTTTACCATTGCATTTCTTTATAGTAGTATCAGTAGCAGTTGCAGTATCAATAGTGGTAGTAGAGGTACTAATATTATTATCATTATGATAATAATACTGATAACTGTAATAATCTTTATCATTATCTTCGTTATTATCATTACTGTCATTATTACTACAATGATTTTCATCATTATTTATATTATCGTTATCGCTACTTACCTTACCATATCTATAATTATTTCAACTATTAACATTTGCATTATTATTTCAACAGCTACTGCTATCATTATCATTAATATTATCAATATTATCATAATCATTAATACTATTATTATTATTCTTTCTACTACAACTACTACTACTATTGCTACTACTACTATTATGATTATTATTGGTATCATTATCATTATTACCGTTATTATTATCATCATCACTATTATTATTATTATTATAATTATCGTTATTATCATTATCTTTATCATCAGTATAACTGATATCATTGTTATTAATATGATCATATTGAATATTATTATCATTACGATTAATATTATCGTTGCTATTAACATTATTTTATTGTTATTATCATTTTAGTTTCATTATTAGTTTTATTATTATTGTTATTATTATTATTATTATTATTATTATTATTATTATCATTATTATTATCAATATATTATCATTAATATCTTCATGTTTTTTGTAGTAGGCCTAATAGTTTTTGTTATAATTTGTATTATTATTATTAACATTATTTTTATTATTATCATTATAACTTTAAATATTTATATTTCAGCTATCATTATTATTACATAAGTATATTTTCATTTATCATAAATCATTTTTTACAATGAATAAGCATAACATCAATCAATGCTTTCCGGAACCATTCTCTGTTTATATTTCTTTAAAAAATATACGCAGATATTGAACCGTTATACAACACACAAAAGCAAATCGTACTTATGAAACATTAAAATCTCAACGAAAATAAGTATATAGACAAATTATACATATAAATATTCATAAAAAAAAAGCGCAACACCAAGTTAACAACAAAAAAAAAAAAAAAAAAAAAAAAGTTTTCATGGACTATTTGTGCGGAGTTTAGACTAACAAGTCAATGAACTTCAATGAACGATCATGGGCATCACGGGGATAATCAAGTACAATGCAATTATTGTGCTTTCCATAAGACATAAGTCAGAGAGAGAGAGAGAGAAAGAGAAAGAGAGAGAGAGAGAGAGAGAGAGATAGAGAGAGAGAGAGAGAGAGAGAGAGAGTGGTTGGGCAGTAATAGTAGTATGTACATATGGCTTGACTCTCTGTTGTTGAAAGCGTGCAACACAAGTAAGTGAACTGGAAGTTGGAGTGCGGTGTGCGGCTAGCCCTTAGGGTGCTAGGCGCTGGTAATATTCATGACATCTGGAGGCGATCGGACGGGGTCAGAGAGGGTCAGCCATAATTTTCATCTTGGTTTCTGCTGGGGCACAGGTTTTGGATTTCATTTAGCCTGGATTTGCAAGCAACATCTTGAGCTAATGGCTTATGATCATGCTTATATGAATGCCATATCGCTCGGCCACCTACCTACTCGGGCCTCGCCCTCGAGGCGCCATTTGATTTGCCCTTGGTTAATCCATCCATCCTCGATGTCCACATATCCTCGAAGGTCTCGGCCAGGTCCTCCTCGACTCCGGATTCATCAGACTTCCTTGTAGTCCTCGTCTTGGTCGGACTCGGCGGCGTATTCTTCAACGTCCTCGTAGATCTCGTTCAGGTCCTGGGCTGCGAGCTGTGGCGACTTTCCGTTGACTTTCTTCCCACGGCATCCGAAGGCGACCGTTCCGATATTCTCGGTCCAACTAATGCTTAGTCAGTGAACCAGGTCATGCACCAGAAAGTCAGTAAGAGAAAAGGAAAGGCAATAGAAAGGGGGGATGTTGAGCGTTTACTAGTCTTATTTCAGTTTTAATGGTTAGTTTTGACTTCATTTTCGTCTTTTCTTTCTTTGTTCTATGTTTATTCATTCACAAAGACAAAGAAGACAATATGGGAGGGAGACAAAAATAATATATATTGTAGCTCAAGTAGGTCCACAAGGACCTACTTGAGCTACAAGTAGTATCTAATAGATATAAGAGTTGATAAGGGAAAGGACAATGGCAATCCACGAGGATCTACTTAAACCATTTGTCGTCACACAAAGAAAGACAAATATGTAAAATAAGAAATGCAAAGTAATGATCGTAGTGGTTTCACTCGTCACAAAATCATGGGCAAGAGAGATACATAATCAATCTCCTCGTCTACAGCTATGACAACAATGAAAAGTTTTTTTTTATTTTTTTTAAAATCTTCGTGGATGAATGAGTGAGTGTGCGTAGAATAACGTTCATTTTAATAATAATGAAATAAGTAGAAAATTACATTGATACAAAAAAAAAACCAATGAATTCAACATTTAATGATATGCGACTGTACTGATAATGATACTGTAATGATACCGCATCTGTACGCAGGAGTGAACAGTTACATGAAAAATTCTTTGCAAGCTTCTTGCAAAGTTTCCCAGCTCAGAATTTATTTAATCTACACATATTTAACCTACACTTCGGATTCACTACAAAATTCTAGCATACCGAGGTAGCCATGTTTAGCTTAAATATGTCAGACTACGTACGGCTCCATCGACGGGGGGTTTCTATGCTCATATTGCCGCCCGGAATGAAGCAAAGTAAAGTTGACGGGAAAAATACATAAATAACCCACTCTACTCTGCGTATCTGGGATGGGCGCTCATGACGGTGCCCTTACGAGGTATCTACCACAAAATCACACGGTAACCTGGGAGTTTTCCTAGAACATGCACGTAATTCCATGAGGGTGAGAAGTACGTGATTGATAAGCGAATAATGATTAGCTAAAATCCTAGTCCTCTATTTATGAACAGACATAAATATGAGTTAACACCGATTCGAATCAAAGGCGCCAACTGAATGAATAACCGATTTTACTCTGTACTTACCATCACATACGTTGTGAGCGTAGATCTATTAGGCGATTTACACAACCCCGGGTTACATCCAATAATGATAAGCTAAAACCTTAGTCCTACATTTATGAGCAGACGTAAATAAAAGTTCACACCGATTCGAATCAAAGGTGCCAAATGAACGAATAACCTCGGTTTTACTCTATACTTTCCTCTTGTTGAGAGCATACATCAATTAGGCGATTTACGCAACCCCAGGTTATATCTAACGTTATTATCTTGGCCTTACTGTGCACTATGGTAAGGCCAAGATAATTTTGCTAATTCAATTATTTAATCTATTTAGAACTAAGTTACAAGCTCCGTTCTGGCGCCAAAAGAGCGTGCCGCCATTGGGCAATGTAAAAATGCGAGCGCGTCTATCTCATGGCTCTTTCACATGCCCGAACGACTGGAGGGAAAAGGGAAAGTGAGGTCAGGTCGCGAGTAAAAATAAATTATATGATGTCCGTGCTATAGGTAATAGAAATCAGTAAGAGAAATAAACGAACTGAAAGAGTAAGGACAAGTGATTTTCTAGCGGTCAGTCATCGAAACTCGTACACGAAGAGAATGAAGTACATATCATTTTGAGAAATAACGCGAACGAGTTGAATTTGTTGTAGTTGAAACAATATAAATATCTAAAAACAAAAGAAATGAATTATTTAATGAACAGTGTTTCGAGTTGTTGACCAGAGATAGTCGCTACCGCATCTTTTCGCAGTAATGCGACCTCAGGTCAGAGTAAGGAAGTGAGAACGCTTTCCTGTCACAGTAAGTCTTAAGAAGGGAGGGAAGAGAAATGATCAGAGATGTGTTTGTTCATTTTGCGAGTCGAAAGGACACAACAAAAACACTAGTCAACAGTTTGTAAAAGTCTATGGATTCTTTCTACGTTGGACTGGTGATTAACAATAAGAGATTAGTACGACTTGACTTTTTATTGTTGAAAGAGTACATCACAGATAAATGAACACATGATACGATGATCTGGGAGCAAGTGCTGAGTGGTGTATCGTGACCGGCCAGTCAACGCTTGGGGGTGATCTGACGGGGTCAGCCATAATTGTCATCTTGGTTTCTACCAACGTGGAAAACACGTGGAGCTTGATTTACCTTGGGTTCGCAGACGCAATCTTGAGTTAATGGGTTTATACATAATTATGCTTATATGCACGCCACAGAGAGACTGGCAGATCGACGGACTAACAGACAAGAGAAAGGGACAGACACACACTCAGACAGAAAGAAAGATAGATCATACAAAGGGGAGGGGGGGGGGGGGTTTGGTTTGCGAAGTTCTAGCTTCGCCCGGGCCTTCTAGATATGGCCCGGCCTGTGTCAGCTTTTTTACGGCTGTCTCATTGAGTTGTCTGACACTCGGTGCTTACCGTGGCGGCGGGATTGCCAGCAAGCGCTCCTGCCGCCATGGTGTAAGCATTTCGCATAGCCTCTTTACCAGCACGGCGGCTGTTGTGGGCGGTCCATGTCTCAGGAATTGTGTATGGTTACAATTTTCTAGGTAGTGGACTAGTGTGGCGTTCGGCTCGCCGCAGTGCTTGCAGCACCATTCATCGCGTTCGATTGTTGGGATAATCTGCCATGCACAGTGGTAACCTAGGCGCATTCTGTGAAGAATGACTTCGGTACCTCTGTTGCTTACTTCAGAGAGTGCCAGTGGTTCAGAGCCTGTGGCGTCTGAGTACCAGCTGGCCGAGGGGGAGGTTCTCGTTTCCTCTCTGTGGAGCTGCCGTAGGAAGGTACGACCGACCAAGGCACACTTCTCCATAAGTAATTTTCGGCTCGGTTTTATCGTCATGGGATTTGGGGGCATACCCCTGCCAGCGGCAGCTAGTCTGTCAGCAAGCTCGTTCCCTCTGATGCCGATGTGGCTTGGGACCCAATTGATGATAATTCTTCTACCCTGAGCAAGAATTCTCTGTGCCATTGTGAGAATCGTGGTCAGTAGGTAGATGTTGTCTGTGGGTGAGCTGTGCTGAAGACAGTCAATGGCTGCCCTGTCTGTTACCCTCATGGATCGCGTGGCATCCCTAGCTGCAAAGCCGGCGCCTGCAGTGTGGCTCAAGGGATCGACCGATCCATCCGTGTAGTATGTTCTACTACCCGGAGGAGTGATGGCTGCAATGACCCTGTGGGCTTCTGCCTTTAGGCTAGGCATGGGGTATTGGCTCTTATTCATTGACAGGTTCATTATGTTGAACTCTATCAGGCTCAGTGCCCACGGCGGGGCTTCGGCAAAGTCGGGGTGGGGGGAGTCCATGCCCTTAGCAAGAAGCTGTTCTTTGAGCTGATGGCGTATCAACACCCTGGCTGTATGAGACAGCCAGGAGTTGTTTGCAACGAGCTCGTTGTCTTGTTCGAGGCATCTGACTAATTTTTGTCTTAGGCTTGTGTTCCTGGGAGCCTGGATGACCTTTGACAGAAATTGTGTTGCCGTTAGATCGATTCGTGAGTCCAGGGGGAGAAGGTTTGCCTCCATCAGGAGGTTGAGGACCTTCGTCCACCTCGGGGCACCCAGAATGATCCTGGCAGCTTCATTTTGGACTGTTTCTAATTTGTCTGTGTGCTTTTTCATTGCAGCAATTAGAGCGACTGAGGCATAGTCCACAATGGGCCGGACAGCATGTACATAGAATGATCTTAGTACTTTGTGTCTGGCCCCTATGCGTCTCCCAGTCATTGCTCTCATGACAGACAGTCTTGCTTTGGTTCGGTCAACCAGGTACTGGACCTCCTTATGGAAGGAGAGGGTCCGATCTATCCTTACCCCAAGGTATAGGTAGTCCTTGACCCATTCTAATTCCACTCCCTGGATTTTCAGTCTTGTGCCTCGAACTCTCTGTCTTAAAGTAATGGCTTTGGATTTGGCAGCAGAGATCTTTAGTCCCGTCCTACAACACTCCTCTGACACGAGGTCCAGACAACGCTGGGCTTTATTCTGGCTGCGTGGTCCAGTGGAGGTGATAGCGAGATCGTCTGCATACGAGATGATCTGGCACCCCACTGGGAGGTTTATGTTGAGGATACAGGACATTAAAGTGTTGAATAGGGCTGGACTGAGAACCCCACCCTGTGGCGTTCCATTTTCGAGCGGCATGTGCTGCGATAGGTGACCCTGGAATTTGACATTGGCAGTCCTGTTCCTGAAGTAGTCACCTATCCAAGCCAAGAGCTTTCCTCTGATTCCCTTCTGGATCAGGCTTTCCTGAATGGCAAGCGGACTTGCCAGTTCAAAAGCCTTCTCCAGGTCAAGGAATACCACCACAGCTGGGCCCTTGCTGATTGTGCTTAAGAGCGTGGCTAAGCTGTGTGCTGTGCCCATGCCCCTTGTGAACCCGTGCAGGTGTTCGTGCGGGGGTCCCGTTTTCCATTGAAGCCGGTTTAGTACCATCCTCTCAGCCGTCTTGGCCAGGCAGCTGAGCAGAGAGATGGGGCGGTACTTCCCCGGCTCCTTTGGTTTTGGGACGGGAACTATGGTAGCCCTCTTCCAACTCTGGGGTAGAGTGGAAGTTTCCCAGGACTTGTTGATGAGTTGCAAGAGTGCACGCTCACCTGCTAGTCCTAGGTGGGTGATAATGGGGTACGAGATCCCATCAGAGCCCGGGGCTGTGTTGGAACTGGTTTTATAGGCTTTCCTTAGTTCCCTCAGAGAAAAGATAACGTCTGAGTTATCGGGTTCGGCTGCCCTTTCTCTGATCTGAGCGTGTCTGTCTGGCTGTAGACGCTCTTGTCTTGCCCTCAGCTCGGCTGGCAGACTGTTGCTGCTCGTTCTCGCAGAGAACTCGTGCGCCAGTCTGTTAGCCTCTGCTTGGGGGTCGTGATGGGTGCACCTCGGGGCTGAGCGGCTGGTAGCTCGCTTGACCCGTTGCCACAGCTCTGAAAGGGTGGTTTGGTGGTCGAAGGACTCACACCATTCCAGCCACTTTTCCTGCCTGACTCTGTTGGCAGTTTCCTTGGCATCCGTGACAGCTTCCCTTAGGAGGGATAGGTTGTCAGGGGTTCTTTGCCTTCGGAATAGTTTTCGGCACATGTTCACCCTGTGGTTGACCTCCCTGATCTCGTCATTGAAGTACCAGGCGTCTTTGTGACTTCTGGACCCAGGCCGAGTTTTGGGTATGGTCTGTGAGGCTGCTTCATTAATGGCGTTTAGCAGGCTGGCTTCGAGCACTTCCACATTTTCGCTTTGTGGGGGATTGTTGCATCTCAGACAGAGGGCCAAGGCGTTTTGAAACGCCTGCCAGTTGGCCTTGTCTGTTTTCCATCTTGGATTTGGTCTTAGGATTTCGGCTGGGCCAGCATCCATGAGGGTAGTTATAGTGCCGTAATGGTCACTTGTGACGGTCTCATCAACACACCAGCCAATCCTCCCCACCAGAGTCGCAGTGGCCAGGGTGAGGTCTAGGACCCCTCCTCTGACATGCGTTGGCTCTTGGGTGTTGAGGAGAGCGATCTCAGGGAATGTCTCTAGCACGTCGGCTATGTGATAGCCGGCCGCATCCGGTGCCCGGCAGGGAGCCAGGATGGGGTGGTGTGCATTGAAGTCTCCCCCTATGATCATTCGGTCGTGTGCAGCAGAAGCACAGACCTGGCTGATGTCTAAGCTTTTACAGCGTGGCCGGCTGTACACATTGTACAGTTTGAGGGGCCCCCCGGCCAGGTGAACCTCGACGGCAAGGGATTCAACATCATCTCCACAGTGCGATGCATCGGCTATTGCGGAGCAGGGGATTGTTGCTCTCACAAGGGTGATCAAGCCTCTCTTGCCAGGTGTTCGTGGCAGTGTGAAGGCATGGTACCCTGAGAAGCGAACAGTGTCCACTGTTAATGTCTCCTGGAGCATGACAATGTCAATGTTCCTTGATCGCACTACTGCTTGGAGAAAAGCGTTCTTTGCAGAGAAGCTATTGATGTTCCACTGTAGGATGCTTAGATGGTATGTCATGATGTTACTCAGTGATAGTTACATCAGAGACATCGTCGGAGTCTGACAACTCCATTGCGAGGTCCTCGCTAGTTGAGGGCTCCTCGTCTGTTGTCAGGCTATCCTTGGGTCCACTGGGGGGTGGAGAGCCTTTGGTAGCTCTGACTTTGGTTGGTTCGGCTTTTCTCTCAGGCTTTTTCTTGGCTGGCCTTGCTGGCCTTGCCTGGGCAAGGTCAGCGTGATCTGGCTCTGGCTGCACAGATTCAGCCTGTTTTGGCTCTGCCTGTGAAGGCATGGCCTGGTTTGGAGTGGGGAGGGGAGTCTCGTCCTTGGGTGAGGGTGAGGCTGGTTTTTCTCTAGTCAGCTTTCTTCCCTTCAGGGCTGCGACAGTCTGGGTCATTGCCGTCATGGCGACCGAAACTGCCTTCTCGGCCTCCTCACTCGACCTCCCCAGGGCTGTTGCTACTGCTGTGACAACAGCAGTTAACAGGAGAGTCATATCGTCCTCGTCAAAGAGGAGATGATCATCTGTTGGGGAGGTTTTTGTGGTGCTCTTAGAAACTTTTTTCTTTAGTTTCTTTTTCTGCACCTTTGGCATTGTCGGAAACTCCTTTTTGTTGGAGACATCCGGTGTCGGCTGGGGGGCGGCTTCCTTCCTCTTAGGAGGTCGGGGGGCCTTTTCGCTTTTGTTCCTTCCCCAGACATGGGTGCCCGGTGGGGCAGGAACAAAGTCTGATCGGTTTTGAGCAACCTCTTGTCGCCTGAGGGCCGCCTTTTTCCTGACAGAGCAAGTCAGGCTCCAGGCATGATGCTTCTTGGCACAGTTGGGACATTTGGCTGTTGTGTCCCTCTTTTCCTCTTTGTATGCCTTGAGGCATACCTCTGTGTTGTGTGCCTTGCTACAGACACCACATTTAGGCTTGGCTGTACAGTTAGCCTTGTGATGACCGTATTTCTGGCACTTGAAACACCGAAGTGGTTCTGGCACATACGTTCGAAGGTTGTAGGTGCCCCAGTTACCCAGATCAAGGGTAGTGGTTGGGGCACCTTTCATGGTCACCAGGACTTGCCTGGTTGGGGTCTTCCCCTTCGACATTCGGGAAGCCTGCACGACCTGTGGGTGTGAAGCGATCAGCTCCACATCGTACGAGACTGAGAAGCCAAGTAGCACCATCTTGGTTCTCTTTTCCTCGGGAATTAGTGGGGAAAGACTCACTTTTCTCCCATCAGTTAGCTCCTTCGTTTCCCGGAGGAAATTTAAGGTAGCTTGATCTTTGGGCATTATGATCATGCCCTGATATCGGGCGACCCGGATCGACAACCGGATTTTCCGTTGCAACTCCAATGCCCTGACCAATTGGTAGGCATTGTCGAAGCCTTCGGGTTTAGCTGGCACTTTGAACTGGGTGAAGCGTTTAGGGGGTCCCGACTCTTCATCAGAGTCGGTATCCGGCCTCGGACGCTTCGGCCCGCCCTTTCGGCTTTCGGGCTTGTTTGAGGAGGCAGGAGCTGATGCGGCTGGTTCAGCCTGCTCTCCCCTCTCAGTCGGGGAGGCCGTCTGTGAACTCAGGGGCCTCCCTGGCTTAGCTGCTGGCCTGGAGAGGCCAGCTCGCGAGTCAAGATCTTTGACTATTCGGTGGACAGACCCATTGGCTTCGGTCTTGTCCACCTTAGCAGCAGGGGTGACAGTGTCATCCTGTGCTTGGGGCTTTCTTTTGCCACCGGAAGGCGCATATGCCTTCATGGTGACTACCGTGGTCTGGGCCTTGCGCGGTTCGTCAACTGTAAGTTCAGTCTGTGGGGGGTGTTTGATTGTTTTTTCCATGAATTGGTAAGTGCTTCATCCTCTCACGCCCCCACCCACCACGGAGTCCAACAAGGGGAAGCTGAGTGTCAGAACCAGTGTCTAACAGCAACAGGAGTGATGAGAGGATATACGCAGCCAATAGCCCGTAGTCCGTGACTCTCACTCTCTCTCTCTCTCTCTCTCTCTCTCTCTCTCTCTCTCTCTCTCTCTCTCTCTCTCTCTCTCTCTCTCTCTCTCTGTCTCCCTCTCCCTCTCCCTCTCCCTCTCCCTCTCCCTCTTCCTTTCCCTCTCCCTCTCCCTCTCCCTCTTTTTCTCTCTCTGCCTCTGTCTCTCTGTCTCTCTCTCTCTCTCTCTCTCTCTCTCTCTCTCTCTCTCTCTCTCTCTCTCTCTCTCTCTCTCTCTCTCTGTCTCCCTCTCCCTCTCCCTCTCCCTCTCCCTCTCCCTCTCCCTCTCCCTCTTCCTTTCCCTCTCCCTCTCCCTCTCCCTCTCCCTCTCCCTCTCCCTCTTTTTCTCTCTCTGTCTCTCTCTCTCTGCCTCTGTCTCTCTGTCTCTCTCTGTCTCTCTCTCTCTCCCTCTCCCTCCCTC
>NC_061821.1:31608149-31613149 GCF_019202785.1 Penaeus chinensis | reverse complement strand
TATGAAATTGGCTGGGGTAGACAGGAGTTTTTGAAACAGTACCCGAAATCACGTACATGCTTTCGATCACTGTAAACCTCTCTTTAGAGTAGAAGGATTTGCAGAAGTTAAAGATGAACATTCTCGCATTTCCCTCAAAGATCTGCACAATGTTAAGCGTTTATCTTCCCTTTCTCTGTTTCTGTCTCTAGGGCCAATTATATACCTAGAGTAGGAGAGTATCGAGTGTTAGGACCTACACACAGCAGTTTATGGTTACATGCTTTCAAAATATCTCTTTTGCGAAACAATGTGTACAGTAAGCTGTGTTTCATTCTTGTTTGCACTCTCTCTCTCTCTCTCTCTCTCTCTCTCTCTCTCTCTCTCTCTCTCTCTCTCTCTCTCTCTCTCTCTCTCTCTCTCTCTCTCTCTCTCTCTCTCTCTCTCTCTCTCTCTCTCTCTCTCTCTCTCTCTCTCTCTCTCTCTCTCTCTTGTCTCTCTCTCTCTCTCTCTCTCTCTCTCTCTCTCTCTCTCTCTCTCTCTCTCTCTCTCTCTCTCTCTCTCTCTCTCTCTCTCTCTCTCTTCTTATTTCTGCCAAGCCAATATTCGCCCCCATGGGAAAAGATAGAACACAAGGCATGCAAGAGTCTATTGTGCTCCCTCATAGTGCCAGAGACAGTGTTGAGAGGGACGAGGAGTTGCAACGCGCAGCCAATTGCAGCGGAGAGAAATGAGATTGTGATCAGGAGTCCCGAGAGGCGCGGGAATTGTGCAGGAATAGGAGGAGGAATTGGGGACGACGGAGATATCAAGGAAGAGAGAGGAGGAAACGTGCTCCAGACCGTTGTTAGTAACAAATGTGGAAACAATTATGTGAAAAATGTTTTAGAAATGGTAAATAACGGACTAGGAAAAGTCCAATAAGCAGTAAAGATGATCATGATAGTATTTTTAAATATATGAAGCCCCTTGGTACAGCTGAGGCACAGGAGAGTGTTCAAGTGAGTGGGTTCGAACCTTGAATACAGTGCGATATTATGAAGAGCAAGCACTCCGGTTAAGTCCCTGGTGGCCCAATAAAATGAGTCCTAGACGTAACTATGATAGGAAAACATATAATTGTGAAGACACTAAGCACAACATTAATCGTAGTGATGATAGTAAGAATTATGGTTGTAATAACAATCGAAATGGAATTGATAATAATGGTTGCAAGAACAACAAATATAATGATAATAACATAAATGACAATGATGAAGATGATACAAATTACAATGATGAGGGCGATGATGATTATAATGATGCTAATAAAGATAATGATAATGAAGATAGTGATAATGAAAATTATGATAATTATAACAGTAATGAAAACAATAACGATGATAATGATAAAATATTAACAATGATAATGAAATCAATGATAGTAATAATGAGAATGAAGATAACAATAATAATAATGCCAAGGAGAGAGATGATAATAATGATGATAATAATAATGATAATAATAATAAAAACAATAATAATGATAATAATAAAAACAATAATAATAATGAAAATAATGGATGGTAATAATGATTATGATAAAGATAGCAATAACAATAATAGTTATGATAAAAATGAGACTTATAATGATGATGATTATAATAATAATTATAATAATAATATCCTCCTACTAGTACTAATAATAATAATATAATAATAATAATAATAATAATAATAATAATAATAATAATAATAATAATAATAATAATGATAATGATAATAAAAAATAAAGATAATAGTAAAAATAATAATACTAATAGTAATATTAGTAATAATAATGATAATAATGATAATAACAATAATAATAATAGTAATGATGATGATAATAATAATAATAATAATAATAATAATAATAATAATAATGACAATAATAATAATAATAATAATAATAATAATAATAATAATAATAATAATAATAATAATAATAATAATGATAGTAATAATAATGATAATTATGATAATAATGATAATGATAATGATCATGATAATGATAAAATTAATAATAATAATGATCATAATAATAATAATAATAATAATAATAATAATAATAATAATAATAATAGTAATAGTAGTAGTAATAATAATAATAGTAATAATGATAATAATAATAATAATAATAATAATAATAATAATAATAATAATAATAATAATAATAATAATAATTAACATTATTATTTTGTTATTATTATTTTCATTATTATCATTATTATTTTGTTATTATTATTTTCATTATTATCATTATTATTATTATCATTATAACAATAATAGTAATAATGTGAATAATAATGATAATAAGAATAGTAACAATTATATTAATTATTATTATTATGATAATGGTAATAACAACAACAATAACAACACCAACAATAATACTAATAATGATAATAATAATATTAATAAAATTGATAAAAATAAAAGTAACAATAATAATAATAATAATAATAATAATATGAATAATAAGAATAATAATAATAACAATCATAATGATAATAAGAATAAGGATAGGAATAATAATGATAATGATAGTAACACCAACAATACAAATTGCAATAATAATAATATTAATCATTATCATTATCCTTAAAATGACAAACAAAAAAAAACAAAACAAAAAAAATAATAAACTCATGTCCATCGATCCACATCTATCTGTCTACTTTTCTATGCATCAGTCTATATCTATATCTATGTGTTCATCTATTTATTTGTTTGTCTGTCCTTCAGTCCCTCTCTGTCGATCGGTCGGTCGGTCGGTCGGTCGGTCGGACGGTCGAGTCGGTTGATCGGTCGGTCGATCGGTCGGTCGTCGGTCGTCGGTGTGTCGGTCGATCGGTCGGTCGGTCAGTCGGTTGATCCGTCGGTCAGTCGGTCGGTCAGTCGGTCGATCGGTCGGTCGATCGGTCGGTCGGTCGGTCAGTCGGTCGTTCGCGTCGGTCGATCGGTCGGTCGATCGTCAGTCGTGTCGTGTCAGTCGGTCGGTCGGTATCGGTCGGTCGGTCGGTCGTCGGTCAGCGGTCGGTCGGTCAGTCGGTCGGTCGGTCGGTCGGTCGGTCGATCGGTCAGCCGGTCGATCGGTCGGTCGGTTGATCGGTCGGTCAGTCGGTCGGTCAGCTCGGTCGATCGGTCGGTCGGTCAGTCGGTCGATCGGTCGGTCAGTCGGTCGGTCGGTCAGTCGGTCAGTCGAGTCTCGGTCGCGTCGATCGTCAGTCGGTCGTCGGGTTCGGTCGTACGTCGGTCGTCGGTCGGTCGGTCGGTCGTCGGTCGGTCGGTCTGTCTGTCTGTCTGTCTGTCTGTCTGTCTGTCTGTCTGTCTGTCTGTCTGTCCGTCCGTCCGTCCGTCCGTCCGTCCGTCCAGAAAATAAGTGCAACAAAAAAGTCTTAACTGCGCTGTTTCTTTCTTTAATCTTTACCTCGACTTTCCATCTTAATCAGCCGCCATTTAGGTAGAAGACAGAGAACCACAATATACAACAATTAGTAAAAAAGAAATCACCTTCCGCGATATTTATGGCTGGTTTCTAAATTCTTTGCTCATGTGGACCGAAGAACTGTAAGGGAAAAGGAAGGAAAAAATACCATTTGCACGATAAATAATGATTCGAACTTGAAAAAAAGGAAACTAAGGAAGACAATATATCGTCGTAAAGTAGAAGATGCCTTTGCTTTCGCGACGCTGATTGGCTGGGAAAGTAAAGTGGGCGGAGCAAGATTCAGACGCCGGCGACACCTCACGGATTCAGACGACAGTGTGACGATGTGCTTGAGACTAAGAGAGTAATTTCGTTTTTTTGGCTCTTTGTTTTTTTGTTGTTTTTTCACGACGTCATCTCCATTTATTAGTTTCTTTTCTTTTTTTTATAGTTTTCTTTCATGTGCGTCTGGCTTTTCATAGTTCGTACCATAACAACAACCAAATGCCTATAAAGTATTACTCATCTTGACGTTGGTTTCTTTCTCCAACTGTTTCTTATCTTTGTTAGTCTTCACTTCTTTAACTTCCTCCTCTTCCTGCCCCTCTTTCAAACTATGCACCTCTTATTCTCAAGTTTATTTTTTCCTTTTAAGTTTATTTTTCCCATGTCCGCTACTATTAAACTCTCGACAATCTGTCAATTCCCTCATTAAATTCCGAGAAATCGTGAACATTCAAAAGATTAATGCTCATTATAAATTTCCTACAGACAAACCTTCTTTAAGAATCTCGTAACAAGATCATACTCATAATTATATGGTTACTTGACCTCTACATATTTATACTGTTAGATTCATGCCAACAGTATGTGGTTACGAAAAGCTACTTGTATTTGTATGTTTGATTCAGTTCACTGATTTTTTTCAATGGGGGAAATGATACTCGGTCTCAGGGATTTTTTTTTTTTTCTCCGAGTACCTATTGTAAGAATATTCAGATATCGTGCTCTTCGTTCCATTCGCATTTGCTTTAGTGCGCGTCAAACAAGGGTTATGGAGCACTGCTTTAACACATAATATCAACTATATGTGTGTGTGTGTGTGTGTGTGTGTGTGTGTGTGTGTGTGTGTGTGTGTGTGTGTATGTATGTGTGTATATATATGAATATATATAAATGTAACCTATGTGGGACTCATGTACCTTAGAAAGCTGACGCACATTTGTCTTACTTACCTGCTATTCACTTACTTGCTATTTATTTTGTTTACCTGGCACTCCCCTCTCATTAATATCCCTAACAATCATCGGCGCTTAACCTCTGGGGTGACTATTATTCTCCCGTAAATGTGTCCGTTTCCTCGCCAAGAAACCAGATTTGGACCAGCAGGTGGAATGTAGAAGTGCTGAAAGTAAGGCCGTAGGGATGCGATTTCTCGAACCGGCGACTAGGGTTCGGCAACTTTTTTAAGCGGGTCATTCCTTTCGCAAACCTTTGACAAATCCGCGACCACTCGACATGAGCATATAATATATCTAAATATATCTTTTAAAGGAGGCAGCAGTCTCTC
>NC_061821.1:31580649-31588149 GCF_019202785.1 Penaeus chinensis | reverse complement strand
CGGCCAGTGGCTGACCTCAAACGAAAAAAAAAACATAATCCCATCTAATTATGGCTATATCTCGTGCCTGAACATGTATATAATCTTACATTGACACAAAAAACAAATAGCACAACAGGGCCCCTTTTCCCTGCCCAAACAAAGACGGGGAGGATGGAAGATGCATTGCAAAACAATAATAGTGGAAAAAGCAGACAAACAAATGGCACAACAGGCCGATGGACACATTAGTTTACCTCATTCCCTACTCCTCACCAGCCACCAAAAGTACTTTACCCCTGCATGGGAGTGTTACCGGTGAGTGATCACCCATAACTTATGAGCATGACATAATAAATAACTGTGACAGAAGAGGGGGTTCCTCACCCTGCCCCTCGCCCAAACACAGAGTGGCCACAGGTCACTGAACAATGGTAAAACAGGTAATTTCAACTGCCATTTATACGAGATATAGGCAAGGTAAAGACACCATGGGATAATTACATGTGTCTTCGTGTCTCAACACATAGTTATCCTTAATCGCTAGTCTCTAAAAAAGTGAATAGCATCATAGAATTCGACGTTGTACTCAATATACCTTTATTATTATTTTCAAATATACACTAGAATAAACACACAAACGCATATGTAAATCATACAGTGTTGAGTTCCAGGACCCTATATCTATCTCCTGCAATAGACTATACTAACCTGGGATATTATGCGTTAACCAAAAAGAGAACGTGAATACTCAACCCTACATCCTCCTCATCACTCCTGTGATCTTCCTCATCACACAATGTGGAGTGCCAAGTTGCCATGCACATGTCTCTCCAGGATGAGGTCAGACTATCTCGACGACTGCGAGTGGGGTTATATTCCCGCGCAACACCGTTGACGATGATGATAATGCAACAATCTCTTTCTCTTAGTTATTTACGGTTGCGGTGCACAAGAAAAGGAATCCCATATTAACACTCACTTAGATTTAAAACGATCGCATTGTGCAACAATAAGACAAAAACATGAATTCTGACAGTCAATTTCTCACTCCATATAAATTTGTCAAAAATATATCTGACTCCCAAAGACTACAAACAATATCTTTTAAATGGACACAAACGCATGGTATAATAAAGGTGCAGTCCTCGTAAGTATAACACCCTCCTTTTGTTTTAATATGCTTTAGTAGCCGCTCTTGCATTCCTAATGCATCTTCATAATAAGAATACAGAGGAGTGACTAGGATCATTAGACTCTTATACTCAGTATGTTTTTCAGTCTTACACAACCACACATCCTATTTATTTATATCAGCCAATAATGAAGATAAAAGAAACATAGCAGACTTAAACACTCTGCGTAAACATAGATAACTATAATCTCCCATGTTTGTACATGTTGACATCTTGCCTGCCCACGTGCTACCTATGTTCGATAACTGCCCGCGCAGCCCAGCACACAACCGATATGACTTTAAAACCGATGAACTGCCGATTGCTTAGAGTACCAAGCTTGCAAAAAAGATAGTAAGAGTACGGGACTCAAGCTATATAAGTCTTGAATTGCATCATCAGCCTCTTGTTGGTAAGCTTGTCCTGATTGGTTAGAAAGAGTATGTCTCACACATTGATACAATAATGCATTTGTACAGGGCGCAGTGATGCCTCACCGCCTCTCCGCGAAATTCACTGCGAATGAAACTTCTTTGATTTATTCCTCATCACCGATGGCGTGGGTTGTAAGTCGCTATTTTAATCCTATTTAGAGAGCATTGAAAATGTTTCAATGTCAAAGGTGGGCTCGGGTTTCCCTTTCATAATTCCGCCTGAACGACTATCTACCAGCGAGGGTCCTTACCTGTCCACACTCATGCCAAACCCGCTATTTTGCTATTTAGCCTCAAGGGGCAATACAATGCTTTTACGAGTGTTGCTATCTCATATCCCATTTTGCTAATTCTTTTTACAAAATATAATGTAATTTAGGGAAAATATTCAGCTTTCCCTTAAGGCCCATATGTAAAACTATATGCAAGTAGACGTATATTGCATAAGAGGTTGTATACTAATACATAAATTTACTCACTGAACCCTCGAAGGACACTTCCTTCTGATATAATAAGACCGATGTAAATATCGACTATGGATCCTCTGTTTTATGGTGAAAGAAAAAAACGCGAATTAGCACATTATGGCGACCAGCTTAGTGATTTACCCAATCTTTATATATAGAAAATAATATAAAATGCCACAA
Organism: Penaeus chinensis; assembly: GCF_019202785.1. NCBI lineage: Eukaryota > Metazoa > Arthropoda > Malacostraca > Decapoda > Penaeidae > Penaeus > Penaeus chinensis. The sequence goes on along the minus strand of NC_061821.1, from coordinate 31,585,914 downwards.
ATAACTTTGCTTATGCACATAACTCAACCAAACTTTACCTCTCTATCTCCCCATCGTTGTCTTTCTCCCCTGCCTACAAATATGCGGAAAGAGATGAAGCTAGATAAATTGCTATCTTACGAGCTACGGTTATTTACTTTATCAGGCATCATATATATATATATATATATATATATATATATATATATATATATATATATATTATACATACACACATTTGCTTAAATGTCCCTGTTCATAGAGAGACAAATATTTTTACTTTGGCAATGAATGAAACTTGCTACTCGACCTTTTCATTTTTTTTCTTCTGATTAACTTTATACACATCCATGCTAAATGAAGAAAACAGTGATATCCTAAACCTTGAGCATTTTTTGCCTAAGATATAATTTTTCACCAAGTCACAAATTGTAGCATCAAAAAGAATTAAGACCCCTATAAGCTATTGTTATTTTCAAAAGTCAAAACACTTGTATAAACAAGAATTAATTGTTAACACGACTTTCCCTTTCTCGTGTTGTGCATTTACAGCATTCCTGTTTTTTTTACAAGGCAGTAAAGGGGTATATGACCAGCAACATAGAGTCGAGGAGGTAAATTATAGAGGAATAGTTTCAAAACAGTCATTAAAGGGAAAAATGGAAATAGCAACACTTCCGTTAGTAATTTTGTTCTTAATGGCAAGAAAAAAAACAACAACATTTGTTTGCAAAAAAAAAAAAAAAAAAAAAAAAAAAAAAAAATATATATATATATATATATATATATATATATATATATATATATATTCGCATTACATCATACTGAAGGAGAGAAGTGTCCTTTTACTTAACTCAGGGAAAGAGAGGATGATTGAATTATATATATATATATATATATATATATATATTTATATTATATATATTTTTTTTTAACAGCCATTCATTCCACTGCAGGACATAGGCCTTGCTCAACTCACTATTGAGAGGTTATATGGCATCGTCACCCTTGCCTGATTGGATGCCCCTCCTAATCAACCGCGGTTCGGTTGATTATATATATATATATATATATATATATATATATATATATATATATAGTGTATATAATTATATATATAAGCACATCTCTCTCTCTCTCTCTCTCTCTCTCTCTCTCTCTCTCTCTCTCTCTCTCTATATATATATATATATATATATATATATATATATATATATATATATATAAATAAATATTTATATCAGCGAGTGCATATATATACATATATATGCATATATATATATATATATATATATATATATATATATATATATATATATATATATGCATATATATATATATATATATATATATATATATGTATATATATATATATATATATATATATATATATATATATATATGCATATATATATATATATATATATATATATATGCATATATATATATATATATATATATATATATATATATATATATATATATATATATATATATATTTATATTGACATACACACACATAGTTTAAGCCGCTGCGTCTGAAGAGCTCCAGATCTCATTTCAGAGTCCCTATGTCAGTCAGTCGCTGTTCTAATATTATACCGTGTGCAATATGTTAAATAAATGTTAACTGTTTGCTAATCTTATGTGTAGCAGTTATCCTTTGAATTATGTATTTGTCTCTTAGACTCGTTGTATCCTTGTGTACCTTTTGATTATCTAGGTCAAGACCGATAGGTTGCTTTCTTTGCGGCAAATAATTGCTTGACGTCCCTGGCTAATCTTGTTTTCTAATATACATTATATTTAGAGATATGCGTGAAGTAATTGATCTTTAGTACATCAGTGTAACCTATTTTGAACGAGATACAAGAGGAATTTCCCATGATAAGTGTCCAAGTGTAGCCTGTTAATCGCAACTTACCTCGGATTCAGCCAAAAATAGCTTTTGGCAGTCATTTTAACAAATTCAGCTGATAATGTCTTTATTAATCATTAGACTTTTTTCCGTTTTTTTCACAGACTTTGACTTAATGCAATATTTGTTGGCTTATTACTAATGAATGAATAAATTACGAAAAAAATGTATAAACACGTCTAGCCAAGGCCAGTTAGAGTAACATGACATTCAGTTTCTTTATCCTTGCACACCAGAGCGTAGGGTTTATGTTGGATCCATTGAATTACTACATTATAAACACACACACACACATATACATATGCAATACGTATACATATTCATGTACATGTACATGTATTTATACATGTACATGTACACATACACACACACACATACATATATGTGTATATGCATATATTTCTTTGTTTTATGCTAAACTAAATGTAGTCATCTGCTGCAATTATTATTCTTTTAGCAAAACATGAATTTACTTAATTCAGTTTCAATGATCCATCAATTTATTTTGTACATGTTAGGATATATGTCACATTTGATAGGACTGTAAAAAAAAAAAAAAAAAAAAAAAAAAAAAAAAAAAAAAAATAGTAATGAGACTGAAAAGAGTCTCAATACAATTTTTAAATCGTGCAGTCCGCTCAATATCAAAGTTTTGCAGTTTTGTACACCTAAGGGTAGATCGGAATTTTAGGAATAAAAGTATCAACCAATCTCTCTCTCTCTCTTTCTCTCTCTCTTTGTGTGTGTGTGTCTGTGTTTGTATGTGTGTGTTTTAACACACACACACACACACACACACACACACACTCACTCACTCACTCACTCATTCACTCACTCACTCACTCACTCACTCACTCACTCACTCACTCACGCACACATACATACATATATATCTTTGTGTGTGTGTGTGTGTGTTTTAACACACACACACACACACTCACTCACTCACTCACACACACTTACTCACTCACTCACTCACTCAATCACTCACTCACTCACTCACTCACTCACACATACATACATAGATATATTTGTGTGTGTGTGTGTGTTTTAACACACACACACTCACTCACTCACTCACTCACTCACTCACTCACTCACTCACTCACTCACTCACTCACTCACTCACTCACTCACTCACTCACTCACTCACTCACTCACTCACTCACTCACTCACTCACTCACTCACTCACTCACTCACTCACTCATACATACATACATACATATATATATATATATCTTTGTGTGTGTGTGTGTGTGTGTGTTTTAACACACACACACACACACGCGCACACACCTATAAATGTTTAAATATCCCCTTCGCCCTCCCTCCCTCCTTCCCTCTCTGCCGATTAAAGGTCGACAATCGACAAAAACGCAGATCCCGTCTAGCTTGATCGGACATGCTTATCCGTTTCCTTCCTTCTGGCGTCGTTGATTTCCTTTCATTCCCTCACTGTGCACCAACTGTGGGGGAGGGGGGGGGGGGAGGTTATACTGTAGCTCTTCTGGGAACCTAATTGAAGTACACAGTGAGCTATTTTTGCTACCTGTAATATTTGTCGTTCATTGTGTCAGAAAACATTTGTACTATAGTACTTGACTGCGCGTCATGTTTGTTAATTTCGTGAATGTGTATTATGCACTTGCCAATTTGTATTACTTTTGAGTATATAGTTTGCTTTACTAACACTTACCGAAGGTAGTTAACTAACATCAAGAAGCCAAAGCTTCATTTATTATCAGCCTAGAGTCGCCTACTCTTCTAATATGAATATACTATTGATACACAATAACAAGTGATGATGTACACACAGTACCCACTTAGTTCTTAGCTACGGTCAATCGATATCACTATTCCTTTTCTACTACAGATTTTATTAATATCCTTTTGCATACAATTCGCTTTTAATTTGGTCTTTTAATTAATCAGTGAACTTATTTTGGTCTAGACACAAGCCTAGTTTTGTCAAATAATCATCGTTTAGTCTTTAATAAAGTTTCGAATGTCAAAAAAAAGGTTCATGCCATCACCCCCCCCCCCCACCTCTCATCTCTCATTCTTACTTTCTAATACATTTTCACTCTCGCTCTTACTCTTACTACCAATCTCAATCTTTCCTTTTCATATATATATATATGTATATATATATATATATAACTGTAATATATATATATATATATATATATATATATATATATATATAACTGTAATATATATATATATATATATATATATATATATATATGTATATATATATATATAACTGTAATATATATATATATATATATATATATATATATATATATATAACTGTAATATATATATATATATATATATATATATATATAACTGTAATATATATATATATATATATATATATATATATATAACTGTAATATATATATATATATATATATATAACTGTAATATATATATATATATATATATATATATATATATTTATATATATATTTAAATATGAATATAAATATATACATAAATATATATATATATACATATATAATAAATATTCAGATCCATTCAATCATGCATTATCAAATTGCAAACACATGCGCAAAATGTGAGGTTTGCATTAAAACTGGTTAGTGCAGGAAATTTTTTTTATTCTTTTTGAGGGAGACACCTGGCTAATCTGACATGGGTGGTAATCCCACAGTGCCCAGTTCAACCACTTAAGCCTTGAACCTACCTGGTTGAGGATATGGAAACACCTTTGAAGTTTCCTTACATGTGTAAATACACAAAATGGATAAAAGGAGGCCTGTATTTCGAACCCCCTTTTTCTTATTTTAATATTGGTTGTTTAACGACTTCATTTAAAACGACCTCGCTGGAAAATAGGGGGAAAAAGGGCACATTTTATTTTCTAAAATAATGTACTAATCGGAATATAGTTTCTAAACGCGAAAATCCACATTTCACACATTAGGAATGCAAAATCAAGACTCTGGTTAATAGGTAAATTGTGTTATTTTTACAATGACATAATCACGTCACCAAATAGGACACACTATCGCTCAAAACATATATTAAATTCACCATCATTTTATTTAGGGCATATCTCAAATTCTTAATATGGTAGTCATTAAATCATTTTGAAGGAAATATTGAAGCTGAAAAACATTTATAGAAAAGTGCACGAAAATGGTGCAAGAAAATCAATCACAAGATCCCCTTAAACAAGAGGCAAAACTAGGGCGGTATTCAAAAAATATCATAGAAATTCTTAAAAATAGTGTTTGACTCCAAGATTGTTGTTAAATTTTTCTATGACTCTATCTAAACACTATGTATGGCTCGCATTATTGTCACATTGCAAAATTAACACCTAACAATTCCTATT